>NW_024499573.1:4519850-4764509 GCF_017590055.1 Onychostruthus taczanowskii | reverse complement strand
CGGCGGAGCGCTCCGCCCGCCCCTGCGCGCATGCTCGCAGCCCCCCGGGCATGCGCCGGCCGCCGCGGCCCGGGGCGGGAGCAGGCGTGCATGGACGGGGCGGGAGCCGGGCCCGGCCGGGGAGCCGAGCCTCCGGAGCCGCAGGGAGTGCGGCCCCACGCCGCTCGCTGCGCTCCCTGCACAGCCTCGCAGCCGGTCCCGCAGGCGCGTGGGCTCCCGGGCATGGCAGCGCCACCCCGACGTGCTGCTCCGCAGAACCGGTGACCGTGCCAGGTATTTAGTGATCTTTAAAGAGATGGATGACAAGCGCCTTCCAAAGCAAACTGATTAAGGGCTGTCACGCGGCTCGCAGTGTTAGTACTGGTTTGGCCACTATGGACATAGAAGCAGGCAGCGTTTGAAAAGAGGCAGCATCTTGGATTAGCTGTGAAGAAAAAGGCTTTAAGACAGTGGCCTATAATAGAGAGGAAGGAAAAATTTTAAGCCCATAAGCCAGTCTTCAGACTTACAGTGAAAAATTCAAGAGGGCAAACGTATACCCAAAATCTCAGTCCTTTTCCCTGTGCTAGTGGACTTAACTAACAAGCACTGCCTCTCCACAAGATTTATGCCTTAGTAACTGCAGCATTAGTTTATTTCCAGATCTTTCCTTACAATCCTATCAACTCTCATCATGTTACTGCCACCCTGCCCACAGGTAGCTGACCCAGCCTAGAGACAGCCAAAAAGGGAGCTCTCCCAATACCTTCCAGGGCATAATAAGTTCTTAGATGATATCAAAATGATTTTTTAAAATTGCTCAATGTAAGGTTTTCAGAAAAATAAATTATAACAGACATTTATCTTTATACATCTGAAAAAAAAGAGACTGAAGACTCCAGTGTTTTTGATAATGAGGCAAGCAAATAAAATCCACACCCTAGAAACACAAATAGTGGTGAATTCTGCAGCAGTAATTCATATTTGCTCTTTTTAATGGTTTAGAGGAAAAAAGTAGATCAATGACAAAAGACTTTCAATAGCATGCCAAAGTATACACAATTTGAATTAAACAACTCTTTGGGTATCTACAGCATTTGAGACTAAAAGGAGCCTGAAATAATAAAGGAGTATGAACAGATTCAGAGTATTTTTTTCTTTTTAGGGATAGGCAGGAAGAAAGGAAACAAAATTCAGCAACATGCCAGTGTTCTCACTGAATTGTGATCCGTCTATTTCCATAATTTTAGGAACTATAACAACAACTGGATCAGATAGTCAAAAAAAAGGGGGGGGGAAGTATGATATTACAAGAGATAAATAACTAGGCTAAAAATAAGTTTATTGTACATTTGTTCCCTCATCTCAGAAAGAGCAAGCAGCTTTAGGCACATAAAGCTCTTACTTTGACATGCCTAGGTCCTAGGGTGTAATTCAGCAGCCAGGGATTTTTCTGGCTAAGCCCGGTTTTCCCTTGGAAATGCTCTTGGCACTGAGAAATTGACAGATCTGGTTATTAGCTGTGCAGCAGAGATGCTCAACAGATGTTCTCACAGGCAAACAATCTCATCTGCTCACAGACAAACATGGGCTCAGCCTTAGTGCTCAACATCACACTGATGCCTCTTACAGAGAAGTGGCACGGGACAAAACTGCTTGCAGCTTTGCACCACTGTAGTCTTATTCACAACTACAGATGTCTTCCATGAGGTTTTATGAGGGGAAAAAAATCAAAATTTAGGAAAATCAGAGAAAATGTATATCGTGACAGCACTGTCCATTACAGTAACACTATGTATTTGACTGCACTGTGCTGAAGAGACACAACAGTAATTGTACTGCAGCCATCAAGTAACAAACTACTCCAGTTCAAACCCTGCTCCTTTCCTTACACCCGTGTGTTTTCTGCTCCCCTGATCACACCTAAGTCATGGCAGCCTATAATCAATCTGCCAAATAACCTCAGGGAGCCTGACAAGGAGGAAGAAATTCAGCTGCCAAGAGCAAACCATGCAGGTAAGCCAACAGGGCGCCCCTCAGCTGCTGCTTTACACGTTTGTTTCAGTTCAGTTTTTAAAAAGATCCCAAAGCACTCCCAGACTTAAATGCAGCCACCTATGCAAAAATACGACTGTCTTCCCAAAAACCCCAGCACTTCTTAACACTGGTGATTTATGAAGCCCCTTGATGTGTGCAAAGAGAGGAAACCACATCTCATACCCGTATGGTTTAGCAAACCACAAAATACGTAGGACAGAAAAAAAAACCCGCAGGAGTATGGGCTATGAAGAACATTGATATCAAAGACAATAACAAAGAGGACGGTAGTAGACTAAACAAGAGAAAGAAATGTAAACAAGCACAGATATCGCCCACCTGCGCTTCAACACACTTCAGCATTATCTAAAAAGCTGGAAACCATGTGCAGGATATACAAACTAAAAACCTGAGTAAAGCACATCGAGACTACACACAAACCCCCATCGTTTACTGCTGCTACAGTTGCCCGCACAGGCGGTTCATGATATCTGAAAAAGCATTTTGTTAGCGCAAAAGGACGAGGGAAAGGCTGGATAGCACGAGTGGGATCGGCCAGGAGCGCCGGCAGGGCGTGAGGCGAGGCAGGGATTGAGAGAGAGCAGCTGCTTTACCGGAACGTGGAGGCATCGAGGTGGTATTTGGGAAGGAGAAGGAGGGGCAGAGGAAACAGGTGCAAAAGAGCGAATATGGAGATGAACGGTGGGAGTGGCTGGCAAAGGTGGGGAGGAGAAGAAAGTCCTGGAGGCTGAGAGGTGAGGGATATGGCATGAGGGAGGAGCAGCGAAGGGGCGACGAGGGCGGAGAGGGGCGGCCGTGAGGGACAGCCGTGAGGGACGCGGGCAGCGGCGCCTTGGAGCGGGCTGGGGCGACAGCGCCCTCGGCCAATGAGGAGGATCCACGCTCCAGGAACAGGGAGGAGGCGAAGGGAGTTCCGGCCGCCCGTGGCCCCGCCCGGGACGGCCCGTGGCCCGCCGGCTCCCCGGCTCGGCGGTGCCGGGTGCCGGCCAGGAGGCGGGAGGCAGCGGGGCCGCGGTGCGGTACCGCGGGCGGTCACTGCCGCGGGGTTTAGTAAAGGCTGCCATTTGCTTCGTCTGTCTAGCTGCTGTCAGTAAAAACAAGCTGTTGATGAAAGACTTGGTCTAATCTTTAATATCAGTTTTCCAACTCAACCCGACTTCTGGTCTTCTGAGAGATCCTTCTTTAAATTATCCAGTGAAGATTTCTTGTCATCGGGTCTCAGAAGAACAGTCCTGCTCACTGGAAGGAGGTCTGTGTTAAAACTACTGAGGCAACCTGAAGCAGTCCCATTCCCCATTGTGTGAACAGAATGGCTTTGTTCTAGAGTTGCCACAGTTTTCATACATAATTATTTACCACTACAATTTTTTTAAGATAAATGAATCCTAATTCTTATATTGGATATTTCTGTGACTTAGCTAACGTTTAAGATGCAATTATATATTGCGTAGATGCAGCTGCAGTGCATATATATATATATATATATATATATATATATATATATATATTGCAGCAAATACAGCTGTTTCATGAAGCTCATGGGGAGCCACAAGTCAGCTGAGGTAAAAACTGTGTTGTGTTACAGCAAAGTACTGTGAAAGCTGTGGTTGAAAAATGTTACAGTGTAATCTTCCTAGAGTTTTTGTCCTTTTCCTAAGAGTTTAAATTGTTTGTTGCAGACAGATGACAGACTCAAAGTTGTGTCTTTCATTCAGCAGAGATTTGCTGTATGCTGTTGATAGATTGTATGGTATCTGTGGGGAGGAAAAGAGCATCGCTCACTGAATTGAATTCCTGTCCAGATTACAAATGTCAGGTTGTAATAAAGCCTGATCTTTCACTGCTTGGCTATTTTTAGTAATTAGATCGTGATTACAAAACAGAAATATTTTGATAATTGATTAAGTTACATAAAAACGCTAATCCTTCCACACAATGTTCTTGAATTGTCTAAAAATAGCAAAAGGCCATGAGGAGACAAAGACACACTAGCATATGTCGTGGCCTTCAGTATTTCTTTTATTTTAATGTTCTGTTTTCTGCTCTTTGGAACACAGTTTTTCTGAAAAAAACCCATGACCATTAATAAACAGGTTTCTGAAAATTTCTTTGAAGCTGTATTCACAAATATGCTGTATTTTACTCCTTTGCTACAAGCTTGCTCAGTCCCAGCACAAAACATATTCTTGAAAAATATAACTAGTCTTAAAAACATGTATGGTAGGAGGTATTTGGCCGTCTGCAAGATTAGCTGGTTGAGAATGGTGTTAGCTGGCATAGTGGAGGGACAAAAACCATTTACCTTGATAGAGGAAAGACATTGCTATTTGTTAACTGCATTAAAGACACTAAAGTCTTTCTCAGGGTTTGGGAGAGGTCTGGATAAATCGTGATAGCAGGATATTCATAAATAGTATGACATAGTCTTACTAGTATTTTATCCAAAAAATTCAAGTTGTTGTGACACTTGTGGTGTTTGAATTATATACTAGTAGTTAGCATATAAGGTGATGCTTAGTCAGCAGAAATCAGCATATTTCCCCCAAGTTATTGTAAACTCTGTGTAGTTTTTTTGGGCTCTGTAAGTGTTGTAGACAGGCAGGATTATAAAATAAAGGCCTTTTGAAATCAGGCCTCACTCTGCTAAAATTGCCAAAGCTGGCCTGTCATTTCTTCAAAGTGCAGCTAACAAGCAATATGCAAGTTCCCATGTGAAGCTATATTAAGAATAAGAAGTTCGTTTAACACAGCAATCTATTCTGATGGTGAAAAACAAATGCATTTGTGTGAAGTTGTCCCATGGGAACCCACAAAGGAAAAATGTAAACATATCTAGAGAGAGAAAATTTGATAGACATATATAATAGCCCTTACCCACCAATCAACTGAGTTTCACTGTATTGCTGACCAGTTAGGTTGAACACAGTGCCTTCTGATATTTCCTATAAATATGAGCTTTGTGAATAAAGAATTGGCTTTCTGCATGAAGAAAATGGAGTCTCGGCTGATTTATTCCAACACATAAAAAATTAGACTTTTGAGTTTTCTTGTACGTTTTTCCCATGATATTCCAGCAGGCCAAATGGATTATAAGGAACTCTTGATAAATTGGTACGTAGGTTTTTCTTTATAAGAATATTATTTTGATTTTTATAATAAAGAACATTAATTCCATATATTGCTGAGGGATTTTTAAAATTTATTTTATCATGCTTGTTGCTTTTTGTAAGAATTTGAATATGATTGGTGAGAGATGAACCTTGCAAAAATAAGAACTAGTTATTAAGCTTTATCTAGTCAAAGCATAATCTGGTAATCACCAAGGTTTCAATTAATTTTCAGGACACTTCTGCAAGGCAATCTGAAGGGTCAGGATACTCTTAAGTGAGCACATCATCATGGATCTCAGTAGGTCCAATGCATTCTAACTCTTCAAAGAGCCACTGTATTTCTGACTTGTCCACTCTGGGAATGGAGATCCTGTAGCCATATGGGTGGGTTGCCCTGGTGCACTTTTAGCCTCTGTTCCTGCATGGCAATACTCTTTTATGAACTGCTAGCACATGGCACTTCTTTCATGCCCATCTGTCTAAACCACAACTTTCAGCTACCACTTGAACATATTCTCTGTAATCTCCTGCCCAGCTTTCTTCACATCTTTCTTGCCCGGTCTATGTCTCTATGATGGCCTGTGGACCTTTTCAAAATATTAAATCTTTTTGCTGACAGGGTACCTGATTCAGCTGCTAGCCTTCCCTCTCCCCAACTTCAAATTTATCCTCACTTTTCCAAAGCTCTGTTCCTTTTCTGTTTTCTGTTTCAGGCTACGCAGCTAGCCGGGACGCACCTTAAGGTCAGCCGCCGCTGCATTTGGTGCCCAACGTGAGGCAGGCCGAGACCACCACCGGACCCCACGGACGAGGATCCCAGAACCATTGGGCTCTACCCACTGGATTCTGGCAAGTTCCTCTCTGGCCGTCAAGCTACTTCTGGTAGAGCAGGCCCCTTTTCGGTGGGTGGCGCTCCCAGAGGACTGGGATCGGCAGCTCCAAGCACCCACGGAGTCGGTCCCACCACAGGAGCCACTCGCCCCGGATTTCAGTTTGACCTCCGCCGAACGTAAGTCCTTTTTCCCTTTCCATTTTTTCTTTGCCCTGCCTTTTTAACTTTCCTGACTGCTTTGCTCGGTCCTTTTTCTTACTGCGCAGGCCTTTGCCGGCATAGTCCGGCGGCAGGGCTCGGTGGGAGGTCCCCCTTTTCACTTTTACTTTCTCGTTTTCTCGGGGCAGCGGGTGGATTGAGTTGCCGTCTTTTTAAAAACTTAAATATGGGTGCATGTTTCTCAGGAACTGAGAAGAGACTTTACCTCCAGGTTGCGGGTATCCTTGTTACTGGGAGGGTTGAGGTCAAATTATTACCAGTTTTATGGGAAAATCCACGCACTGCCGCAGATCTGCAGGGGGGAACAATATCTACTGACCACCTGTGTGGGACGGGGAGTTGGGGGGATGGGCATTCCCAGGCGTGGTACATCCCCGAGGAGGCGTTGAAGGAAAGCGCCAAGGCGGCTGAAAGTGCTTTTTTCAGATTGCGTTCCTCTTCCATCTCTCTGATAACCTACTCTAAGATCATTCAGTCCACTAACGAATCGTTTGTTGCTTTCGTCGAGCGCCTCCGCCAGGCAATTGAGTTGCAGGTCCAGAGCGAACCAGCTAGGATGGACATTCTTACTGAGGTGGCGGCTGCAAATGCCAACTCCGCCTGCAAAGCCGCCATCCTCAGTTTGCCTCTGGACCCGCCTCCCACTTTACACCAGATGCTGGAGGTTTGCACTCGGAAAGTTTCTATCCCAGCGGAGGAGCTCGACCCCAAACACCAAATACCATCTCAGAGGATTGCGTTAGTGGACACCGAGGAAGTTGCTGCCGCTTCCACTCCTTCGACCCCTAGCCACCCTTCAACCACCCCAAGGGCGCCACGCAGGACCACCGATCCTTGCCACCTGTGTGGAAGAACCGGCCACTGGATGCCAGAGTGTCCCCTGAGGCAGGAATTCATAGACTTTAAGAAAAAGCAAAGACCTCAGGGGAGCACTCAGAAAAAAAACTAGGAGTCGAGCGCGATTCCTCCCTGCGCCAAGACACAAATAGGGCAGGCTCGTTTACATCCCGCGGGGGGGTGAAAAAGGGGGGAGACTCCCAACAGAGCTTGCCTGATGCCACAGTTTCACCGGACTTGACACATTTTCCTTTAACTTGTCATACTAAGGCTATACCCAGACCCATATTGACGTCATTTTCCAAAATTTCTCCTTTCAGGTTGCACCTGACCGAGTCTTTACATCTACGCGACTCAAGTTTCCACCTTGTCTCGGTGTGCCCTGAAGTGACAGGTACTTGGAGTCGGATCAGATGTAAGTGCATCGTGGTCGGAGACACCAAATACACACCATTTGACATCAACATTGTCCCAGGTCTCATAACATCAGACCTGGGGAAATTGTCTCTCGGACTTTAGTCTATTCGCCCTCCCACCTTTTTGCCTCAGGGACAGGTCGTGGCACAAGCCATTCCTGTCCCTGAGTTGACCTGGGACCCAGAGCTACCAAAACCTCGACAACAGACAGCTTTACCTGCGGTAGCCTGGGCCCAGGTCTTAGGCAGAGAAAAACCACGAATCACCTGCAGCTTGCAAAAAGGTGGGGACCAAAAGCTATTACAAGGGCTTTTGGATACTGGGGCAGATGTGACGATCATTCCCTCCAGAGAATGGCCGTCACATTGGGAATTGCAAGACGTGGCTGGACGAGTCCAGGGTGTCGGGGGCATCCAATTGGCCAACAAATCAACAATGTCGTCGAACACAGGGGTCCTCTCCAACCGGGAATGCCGTCCCCAACGATGCTCCCCCAAAATTGGCAATTGGCAGTTATTGACATAAAGGACTGTTTCTTTCAAATTCCCCTTCACCCTGACGATGCCGCACGTTTTGCCTTTTCGGTTCCTACCATCAACCGGGAAGCCCCAAGGAAGAGATACCATTGGCGTGTTCTCCCACAAGGTGTGAAGAACAGCCCCGTCATCTGCCAATGGTACGTCTCTTCCTTGCTGTCCACAGTGCGAGCAGCAGCGAGAGAATCGATCATTTACCTGCAATAAACCTAGGCACTAACCCCAGAGGCCTCAGCAGCTGTGAGGTGTGGCAGATGGATGTCACCCATATCCCTGAATTTGGCAAACTTAGCTATGTTCATGTGTCCGTGGACACTTTCTCCGGTGCAGTTTATGCCTCTGCCCATACAGGGGAGAAAGCAGTCGACACCAAAAAACATCTTATTTTAGCTTTCTCCGTGTTGGGCATCCCAAAAATAATCAAAATGGATAATGGCCCAGCATACAAGTCCAGGGAATTCAGGAGCTTCCTACAGCAATGGGGAATAGAGCATAACTCCCCTGGACATTAAACCCAGACTGCACTACCTCTGGAGTCCGTCTCTTCATTTGCCTCCTGTGGGTTAGCGGCCCTCTATCTCTCTCTCTCAGCCGCGGATCCTCGTCCCTTAAGGCGAAAGCCTTAGGCGCTCCCCTGACCGAGCCCCGGATCGGGAGAGTGCCCCCGTGCTGCCGGCGGTGCTGGCCGCAGCTAGCCGGGACACACCTAAAGGTCAGCCGCCGCCGCTGCACTACTTACCCTGTGAGATATAGCAGAGACCCTGAAGTGCCATCTGGCTCAGGGTTCACAGACACTTACTCCCTTGACCCTGCCAGGACCTTGGGGCGATGCTCACAAACTACCTGGTGAGAAGGGACAGGAAGCATGAGCAAACCAATTGTTGTTGAAATATCCTCCACATAGGTGGTCAGCAGGGGAAAGGTTGCTTCCTGCCTTCTTCTGATGAAAAGGAACTGCCTCAATAATGGCTTTTGAAAGCAAGAGGCATTTCCTGCTCCAGCTTTGCTGCTTACATTTTCTGTGCTTGGCTGGGTTTCCATCATACCCAGCTGCTCCTTCCTGGTTGTGACAACACTTTCCTTCCATTTGACAAGAGAAGATCAGCAAAGTGAAGTAAGACAAATTTTTTCACTTACTTCCATCTGGTATAATTAAATACTTGAGAGAAAGCAGGGCTTATATATTCTTGATCCTGAGGAAAATATATGAATCTGTCACCAGTTCCCAACTTACTAGCATGCAATGTTCTGACTGTGCTACTGCTATGTTGGTTGTATAGTTAGGGTCCATAGCAAAATCTAATTATTCTTCTCTCTTATGTGTGACTTCTGTGTGATGCGTCCTGTGTTTGTGCAGATTCCGGGTGTTACAGGATAGACACAGTTAAAACCAAACAGCTGATAGCCAGCTATCATTCTGCCATGCTTTTAGGTAATTAGCATGCATATGTTGGGAGATTTCACAGAATCTCAGAATAGTCTTGAGTTGGAAGGGACTCAGAAGGATCATCAAGTCCAGCTTTTAGGTGGATGGCCCATTTGGAGATTGAACCCACAATCTGGGCATTATGAGCACCATGCTCCCACCAACGGATACCTCTGGAAGCCTTTGTTATCGAAGTTCATTTGGGACTGAAAATGAAGAATTTCCAAAATGTCAGTTTAGCTGTTTATGTTGCCAGGATATTTATATTTACAGGATCATCTGACTCCTGTCTGCTCTGTTCTCATTCTTTTGCAACCAGGAACCTCGTGGGTGACCACAGGAGAGGAGCTGTGTGAGACTGCTGTAGTGGTGCTCAGCCAGACAACATGCCTGCCACAGGTGTTGGTAACATCAGATTTATCAATTATTTCTCCATGCAGACAGATCTTTCTGAAGCTACTGCATCTTTCTGAAGATTTATTCATTTCAGCCTAATGTGCTTTTTCTGTCTTCTACTGACATGTGCTACTTTTATTTTTCCAATATATGAGAAAGAAACCATTTCTTCCAGCGAATGAAGTAAGGAGAAAGAAAAGTGATTTCAGTTCATCTCACTTTTACTAACCAAAATGAATGTAAATGAACGAAAATTGTTTTATTCCATGTCAATCTGGAATAATAATATTTAATTTTGAAGTCCTTATAAAATAATATTTAATGTAATATTTAATTTTGAAGTCCTTATTAAAAAATAAAAATAAATGATGAGGGCATCTTTCTTTCTTTTCAGAGTGGTTCAGGTGCTTCACAGGAGGGTGGAAAAGGTGATATCAGTTTGTGCTTCTGACTGAAGGACTAGAGCCAGTCAGAAGAGCTCCCATGGGAACTCTTCAACCACTGAGCTCTGGTAGCTCTGCAGTGAATCTTTTGCTGCTGCTGTCACTGCTGATGTCCTCCAGTGGACATGGTCTCTCTGCTGTTTGCACTTCTCAAACTGAAGCTGTCATCCTTCTGTCTTTCAGGTTCTCCACCTGATGATCTCAATTTCTTAGGGTTGTTTGGGGGAGCTTGTGAAATTTACTGGTTTTCCTTTGATTCATCTTTAAATTGTGGTCTTTTGGCTTCTGATTTTTTGTTTATTCACTCCCCTCCCCCCGCCCCCCCCCAATAAAACCCCCCAAACATACATCTGACTTCCCAAACAGATCGTAGTATGAAAATTCGTTGCATTAGTAAGAAAATTATTCTATGCTAGTGGGCCAGGGGTTCCTCAGGGGCCAGAGAGATTTTCTGAGCTCAAGATAATTTCTAAACAACATCAATTCAACATTTGCAAAAGAATTTACTTTTACCTAGAGAAAAACACTTAGGACTGACATGTATGGAACTTAGGCTGACATGTATGGAAAGTCTAATAATGGGGACATAAAACAGGACATGGCCACAAATTTGGACAAATAAAAATAGGACAATCTTTTCTTAGCATTTTCAGCAGTACAGAGACCATTAGCAGAATAAGAGCACTGTTATGCCCTATTAACAGATACTGTGGTGCAAAAAGCTTTCCTGTGAGAAACTTCATGTTTAAGGTTGCAGTAACATATTTCTTTTCTTTTTTCTTTCTAGTTCTTTCTGCTATGCTTTCATGTGCATTAATCCATTTTTTTTTCCTCTTAAATTTAGGGAGAATAACTATTTCTGACTAACAGGCCAGCAAAGCAATGAAAAATTAAAAGTTTTCAAGCCCTTGTTTATTGATATGAGAAAGTTCTTAGAAAGAGTCTTGTCCAGTTGTAGTGCATGAACTCACTGAGAAAACTTAACATGAGACTGCAACAAGGTATGTGACAGAGTTCTCATCCTCCAGTCCTTCTGCCATCAGGGAAATGCCAGGACCTTTGGAAATAACATGAAACATTGTATCTTGAATATATATATATAGCTTTACTAGCACTTTTAAAATCACACTGGCATTTTAAAATAAATACGCTGTCTTTTTCTTTGTTGTGCTTCAGGAATGTTATTCTCCAGTTTAATACTCCTGCTAAAACCACACTGCTGCTTCCCCCTCCCCACCCCTCCAATTGGAGGCACTAAAGGCAAGGCTCGCAGGCTGAGACAAGAACAATTTACTGGAAACAGCAATGAGATAAGAAAGCCAACAATGAGAAAAACAATATTAACAGAGGTATACAAAAGTGCAAAAATGCTCACCACTGACTCCTTGACAAATAAACAGTGCTGGAGGGATTCCCTCTGCCATGTTTACTCCACTGAAGGAACGAGAGTCCTCACCTCCTGCCCCTGGCAAGGACCTGAGCTGGTATTGAGTAGTATCACGGTCCTGGCCACTCCCACCTACTGCAAAAAATTAACCTGTCCTAGCTGAAACCAGGACAGTCTTTAGTGTTAATTACTACTATTAGCGCTGTGCCTGCCAGGGAAATAATATTCGAGTTGAAGCTAAGTTTCTTCTTTGTGGTGGAAAAATCAAAGGCTTTGAACTTGCATACTAAAGGTGAAGGGCACTGTGGGGTGCTGTGACTGAAAGAAAAAGAGGAAACTTCTCATAAATTACAAATAGACTTGACATCCTTTTGAATTGTGAGAAAGCTCTTTAAAAATATTTATTAAATGCATGTTTAAAAGTAGCTGTTTCCTTCAGGGTGCACAATATGGAGGAGCGGCCAGCCAGATGTGGAGGTGAGCAGGTGAGGTAGGGTAGACTTTCTCTCCTGTCACATCTGAGTTCTGTAGCTTATCCCTCTGCTGTTCTTACCTCTCTCCTGATCAGATTTATTAAAAAAAACACCCTTTATCTTACCTGGTTGTAAACTTACAATTCATTCTGGTTTTATTATTGAGTGCTCCATTCTCCCAAAGTGTAAAACCACAAAAAACTCAGTCTTTGCCTTTGAGAAACTGTACTTTAGGCATAAGATATAGTCTTGAAGAAATGAGGACAGAAACAAAGGAGGGGAGAGAGAATGTAGGAAGATAATTTTGATTTTCAGACCATTAGATTTTGTTCACGATTTTGGCCATTGTTGGGATTCATCTCAGTACATTTTAGTTGCTTAAAATACAAACATCTGTCCTAAAATAAGGAGCAGGGCTTCTCATAACCGAAGGAAAGCAGCAGATACCTCCAAAAGGGCATATCCCTTTAAAGTGTCTAAAGAAGGTGGTGGGATGAACTCTGTAGGGTTCCCTGTCTTTCTTCATTGGAGTGAAGGAAGCCCAAGTGATTTGTTTAGATTAAATACTTTTCACATAGCAAGAAGAATCCTAAGCTCAAATAATTTCATTTCTTGAAAAATGTATTGAAATTTTAAAGTGGTGGCTCTACTCCTGCCCCTTCCCTCACTGCTGGTTGGTGTCTGTGAAGGGAGCACATGCTGCAGTGCTGACAATTCCCATCCTTTGTGTGTACTGAGGATATGCCTTGGGCCTAAGCAATGACAACCCTCAGACCTGTGATGACTTGAAAAATCACACACCAGTGCTATCTACCCTCCAGCCAGCACGGGACGAGTGATGCATTATAAATCCAGATCCTTTACCAGTGCAGAGATTAAAGAGGTAAGAAAGAAGTTTCTTAATCCCTGCCTCAAGCAGTTTAAAACCTCCTTCTTGCTTGGGGTCCTACATAAATCAAAACAGAAGACTGACTATATTCAGCAAATAAATCTTCCTTGATATTTACTTCTCGCATAAATTCTCTGTAACAAATTCTGAATTCCCCATTAAATACGTTAATAAAATGTCAACCATTTTATAATTTAGTAGCATCATAGTAATAATACTTTCTTCAGTTATATGTGTCTCTTTCAGGCAACATTTGACATACTGCTTGCACATAAAATGTTAAATTAATATCTTAATACATCATTTAGTTTTTTTCCTAATACCAAAACCCACTAAGTGTAAACCATCTGTACAATAATTAATCACGCATGAGTGCAAACTAAATGCAGATTAAATCAGCCTGAAAAAAGTCTCTCACAAGTAATTTCCACATGCATTTGAGGAAAATAATTTCATAAAAATAAGTATAAGAATTATTTCTGCTAGAGTTAATAATTATAATAATGGCAGAGGACACTTAGTACTGAGCATTGCAATAGGATTAAAGAACACACCTTTCTTTTTTTGCCCCGAAAGAATAGGAACAACCAAAAGAAAACACAGTGATTAATTTATAAAACATATTTTGTTCATATAGAAAACCTTCTGTTTAAGGATGTGTGATGATACTTGACAGACTATAATGAATTAAGCCTTACAGTCAGAGGAGAACTGATAACAAATATGTCACCTGTAAAATTGTGTATCAAGGCAAGCTGCCATTGTGAATACTGGAATCACAGTGCCACACGTTTCAACAAAGACTGCAGAGAGCAGTGGCCAGTTCTGCACATGAGCTGTTGAACACTGTTTCAGAGCTGCTCCATCACCATGTTGCCCATGACTGTGCTGTACCCCACACATCAGTCCCTGTCCTGTGCTTGCTGCTGGGGACAGTTACAGGCAAAACTTGTGCTGAAATGCAAAGCCACAACTCAAGTTGCCCTGTTGTCTTCATCTTCAAATTGATAAAAACCTAGTGCTCCCACTGATGATCCAGAGTTTGAACTATTTCAGATTTGGCTCAATATGTCCACACTAGTGCAATCACAGCTGTCTGGCAGGCATGTTTACAGTCACCTCAGAACCCCAAACAGCCCTCCAGACCATTCACACTCCTGCTGTGAGTCATCCTTTTTGACCCATGGTCAGACAATCCAGAGCCACTAGACTTCTGATGCTAACTAGCTATAAAGACTTTGATATTTGATTTCAAACCAGACCAACTGAACAGATGTTTAATTAAACAACAGACAAGATGTTGTTTGCCAGCACTTTAAGTATCCCAGTCTTCTGTTGTCAGTTGCATGAACTTTTTCTGCCATGAACTCAACCTGTCACAATTGTCTTTCAGTGAATATATTTGCTGATGCCAGAAGCAGAAGGAGTTCACAAATCAAGCTTTTGACAGGTTGCAGGCTGGGTCTCATTCTCACCTACACCTTGGTGCCTCAGGGGATGTGTTGTCTTCTCCAGCTGAAGTGCACAGGTATGCCTTTGCTTGCTTCCCTCACTCAGCTCTTTTCATTCCCAGCTGCGACACTTGGCTGCCTGGAACCCAGGTAAGACCTCTTCAGCATCTAATTTTCCTGTTAAGCATGGAACCAAAATTTGTTGGGGTTTTTCTATACCTTGTTTGTCCATTAAAGTGAGTGAGGTTTAGAGAGCATCACTTGTATTACATGTCACAGTGTTAGGGTAGGAATTGGATGTGTAACTGCCAAGATTGCTCATCAGGGGCACCTGTATTTCACTACAGTGCTGTGGCAGTGGTTGCAGCTTAATTAATCTCTGAATCTGTCCATTATTCTGACAGAGTATAAAATTTGAATTCCAACACAGGAGGAAAATATTTGCTCAGTTTTGCCTCGGACAGTGGATCTGTGGCCAGGTCTCTCTGTAGCCAGGCACGGCTGCATGGATGCTCAGCAGCATCATCTCCCTGTCACATGCCAGGCTCTCTGTGGTTGTGGCAGGTGAGAGCAGCTGCAGCAGCATGAAAGCCTGGTGACCTTTACTAGCTTTCCCTGCCTGTGGTGGCTGAAATACTCATCTAGGTACAGCTGTTGTGTCATGTGCTGTATAGAGCTGGGTGCACCAAGCCCACAGGGAGCCTATAACACCTGAAGTGCTTTTGTTTCTGTTCCCATACTCTGGGGTGTATTTCATTTAAGCTCTCTCAGTACAGTGACGGCTGTGTGAGGGTGAGAAACAAGAACACAGCTGGGAGGTGGTGCTTGGGGCACACTCATACAGGGATGCCCCAGCAGCTGGAACTGTTTCAGGGCACACCAGCCTCACTGATTCCTACAGGTGGAGAAAGAGGTGGAAGATTCAAAGACGGGGGCAGGTTTGGAACTGCCACCAGTTCTACTTGGTGGCAGGTTACTGGATTGCCTTTTATACCTATGGCTACCTTTTGTTTTTCCAACAGTTTTGTTGGCAAGTCTCACTTTCTTCCAGGTAAATAGGAAGAGGAAGGATGCCATAATGCCACAATCAACCTCTCCTGGACTCAGGCTGAGTTTCCCCTGTACAAGTTTTTTGCACTGATGCTGATATTACCTGGTTTTCTTCACTAAACATTGAGATGCACTTACATCAGATCTCTGACAAAACTTGTAGCACCTGACATCAGGCATTTCTCAGTGGCATCTTCATTAGGACCTCTGACTATCTTTTAAGTTAATGAAAACAAACTAGGACCTCCAGAGAAAGAGCTAAAGCTCTGCAAACAGCCCTGCTGAATCCACTTAGAATTAAGGGTTTTTATTTGAATACTACAGTATTTTAGCTGGTAACATTCTGGTTA
Source organism: Onychostruthus taczanowskii (assembly GCF_017590055.1). NCBI lineage: Eukaryota > Metazoa > Chordata > Aves > Passeriformes > Passeridae > Onychostruthus > Onychostruthus taczanowskii. The sequence continues at coordinate 4,748,656 of NW_024499573.1, read as the reverse complement.
TATTTCACACTAAGTGTGAATATGTTTTCACGGTCTTCTCTGAAAGCCTTTGTGAAGTGCTCCTCTGCTTTCATCCCAGTTTCAGTGCCAAAAATTCTATCATGAGATTTGTTTTTTCTACAACTAAATCAAAGCCAGGGTTTCCTTTTAGTCTTTATATTTTTATTACATCTCATGTCACTTCACTAAAGGCTGGTCCCGGGTACACCTGTGTCCCTGGTGAGAGAGAGTACCAAGTGATGGACCAGTTTTTCTCTTGCAGCAGTACCAGTCAGAGTTTGATGGGGAGGCATGAGGCTGGGGCTGGCCATCCTGTTACACCTCAGTAAGTACAGATGCTACAGTGACTCAGGCCAATTTTGAAATATTATCATGTGATTTACACACCTTTCCAAGGTTTTGTTAAACACTTCTTTTAAGAAAATGCAATTGAGAAACACTTGACAGTGAATCCTTATTCCCCACTCTCCTGCCAGTGAGGGACCTATGAGATATGAGATCTTCAAGCACAAAGAAAACATATGTGTTGTAATTGAGTCTGATTCAGGTCCTGAAAGGGGCAATCAACACCTGCTAATAAATAATGAGCATGGATTTGTATAACTAAAAAGAGCATGCTAACTAAACATAGGCACTGCTTTACATCTAAAGAGTCAAGTGTCACTCATCATCTGAATTATAGCCTGAGCCATAGACTGAAATTTGGCTATGAAATGCTACTGTGGTAGTTGTATTTCTAGTGTTTTGTAGGATCTTCAAATATCAGTTGTAGGGGTTTTTTAACTGCACCTTTTCGAACAAGTTGAGCCAAGTAAAGCTGAATGGATATAGCCTCCAAGGTACCCATTCCTTTGCAGAGTTTCAGGACAGAACTTGTTTAAAAGGAAAAGCCCTGTAAGGGAAATCTTAATATAATGAGGAAGATACTGAAAGTTGTTTCAGGCAAAACAAAGAAGAAGTCCTGCAATTATTCAGACAATCCAGAATTACTCTTTTAATTTATTAATGACCACTTCATGGGGTCTGACAGGGCTCTGACACTGGACTAGGGATGAATTGTAAATTAAAAGAAAATCTGGAGGACCTCTGATATCAATCCTGGTCTCATTTCCACTATCATAACTTGGAACAGTTATTTCAACAGAAATAAATGGAATTAATTCAAATCTGTCTCTATTCACAGAGTCGATTGAAATGCTCAGTGTTCTTTTGTAGGACTGCTGGCAATGGGTATGTCAGGATGGGAAGCATAATAAATTATTGCTCATGGCAGATTGGCATTTTTACTGAAAAGTAATGTGCTGAAAAATTTAGCATAGATTTACAATATGCTAGCTATATTTTTTATTATTATTTTGCAGCTGGTGTGTTCATAACTGAAGTTCTTTAAAAAAAGTATAACTAAGGACAAAAGGGGTACAGGCAAAGGATAATTGTGTTTTCTGCTCGTGTTGGGATTTAATTGATTTTGTACGAGGAATACTGCTGGCTATACAAAACAATTTAGTCTTTCTTTGATCTTCTTTTATGCTCAGTGCTGCTAAGTCCCCAGCAGGCACAGCATGACTGTGGTGCTGGGTCCTGCCACCCAGCCCTTGGGGACCTTCTCCAGGGCCGCAGCAAGCAACTGACAGCCTCGTCAACCTGTGGGATGAGCAGCCCTCAGAAGTACTGCATTATAGGCTACCTAGAGGTTGGTTTGCTCTTTCTTCTTTAATAAACTGAACTCCTCTTACTAACCATATTCTCACTCTTCCTACTAACCTTATTCTCATCTGCATAGGGAATTTGCCCAGACTGGGAAGTTCCTGTGGGAGTTATCTGAATAATCGTCAGACAGGGTGACACCAAGTCTGGAGGAAGGCTGTGCCTCACTGCAGCACATAAGGAGGGTTTGGCAGCAAACAGCCTCCACAGTGATGTTTCTCTCAAGGGAGAGAAACATCCCTGAGATGCACAGGGACTGAGCACAGGGATTTCTGAAGAAGCTTTGCTCTGCAAGTCCTCTTCCCACTCAGGCCCCAGAGGTGAAGCCCACGGTCTGTGTGTGTGAGGGCAGGGGTGCCACAGGCTGCAGAGCCCTCTCCAGAGGACATGTCCATATGGTGTTGAGACCTGAGGCAGCCTGTCAAGAGATTGGCCTGAAATGAGGCCAGTGTTGCTGAAAGCAGAAAGCTGCCTCTGAAAAGGGAAGACCTAACAGTGTGGCCCAGGCTTTGGCCATGTGGGTGGGTCAGCAGATCCAAAAAAAAATGTGGCTGACCAAGAGGATGCCTCTCACTCCCTGGCTGCAGTGATTGGGGGGGGGAACCACTGGGTATATGGAAGGTGTGCAGAAATGAGGATTCCCCTCTTGTACGTCCTGGAGGACTTGGCCCCACTGAGCTAATAAATTGTCACAAATAGAAATATTGTCGCTAAATAACAGCCTAGGCTGAAGAGGAAGTTCAAATACAGCTTAATTTAAAAGCAATTGAAAATAATTAGAGTTTATGACCTTCTAGCTTAATGTTGTGACACATTTGCAGAGTAAAGTATGAACATGGAACCAAGCACTGCTCCAAGCTGCACATTGTATCTACAGTTTTCTGCAAAATGTAAATATCTTTTTCCTTTGCTAAAACAGCTTGAATCCTCTTTCTAGTCCTAAAGGTGGATGATTGTCTTTTATTCTTGCTTTTTAGGAGGAGATCAAAGAGCAATAAAAAAATTCATTTTTTCACTTGCCTGTACTAACCCTTTGAATTATGTAAATACAGACTCCTGAAAAGGAGCAGCTGTTCTGCAATAATCCCTATGATTTAATGCTGCTTCAACATATCTTGACCCCTGGTGGCTGTCTCCTGAACAGGGTGAAAACTACAAACTCTGCTGCTACAGAGCCCTTTGTCAATGTGTTCTGTTCCATCAGATTGCCTTAAATGTGTTGTAACCTACAGAGCATCAGAGTGCCACTTCACTTTCAATTTGCTTTCTCACCAGCACATTTAGAATTCTTTGCTGGAGAGAGACCAGGAAGTTTTGCATCTTGTAAACCAAAATTCTTCCTCTCCTCTCCTGATGACCTGTGTCAGATTTCTTAAGAGCAAACCTTACTCATGAAAGTGCGTGTTAGTCAATGTGGCAAGCTACCAAGAGCCAGGATTTAGCTGGGATTCAGATGGAAGAAAACTAAAATTCAACTGCTTTGTGTTTGGGAAAGAGCACTACAAATAATTTTTAGGCTTTAATATGTCTTACTGTTTTTAAAATGTAGGTTAAGTGGGTTTTAGCTCAATGATTGGATTTACTACTTATATATGTTTTGAAAGGAAAAGAGAGGGCACTCAGTGTTGAGGAGAGTATAAATCTGCACGACTCAGAGGCAAATGGGATCTGCCAGACGGAAAAGAGAGGGCACTCAGTGTTGAGGAGAGTATAAATCTGCACTCATAGGCAAATGGGATCTGCCAGACATGGACATGCACATGCTTGTTCTTTGGAGCAGATTTTTATGGAGCAACGTTAAACATAAGTTGCCCCAGTGTCACATTGTTTGTCTATAAAAACGAGTTTGAGTGTTCATGATCCTTCCAACTACTTCAACAACCTGAGCTCTCCTTACCAGAGCTTTCTGAAATGAGATGACAGAGTTGTTTTTTTTTTAATTTCTCACTCATCTGCTAAAATGTGCATTCATATGTTTGTCAAGTGTAGTATAGAATGACTGAATATAATACATAACTACTATATTTGAAGTGTATTAATTATACCTGTAAATCTATATATCTTCATTTATTTAAATGCAAATTATTCCCAGGTGAGTTCATAATGCAAAGATGTTAAAACCATTCCCAATTCTTTGTGGACCCTGAGTGTACCACCCATCTCCTTCTGGGTCATTTCCAGCCTCCCAGCCATGGCCACCCCTGCCCACCCTGCTGAACCTTTCCCCAGGGCCCTGCTGGCTGTGATGGCTGCTCAGGCTCTCCACATGATCCAGCTCAGGCCATCTCCCAGCCCAACATCTTAACCTTGTCACCTCTTGCTCTCCTGCTCAATCCCCATTTTACCACCTTAAACAGGAACTCCTTGTCCTCACTATCAAAGCCTCTCATTCAGAACTGAGATATCAGTTAATCATTACTACCTTCATCATCTGCTTGTAGCATTTTCAAATAAGATCCTTGTGTCCTGTTGATATCCTGATTTTCCTCCTTTGCATTGTTTTTAAACTTTCCCAGTTCCCCTACGCTTCAAAAGACACTGACAGTGGTCAGGGTGGTGGTGTCATCTCGAACCAACTACTTACCTAGTACCTGGTCTTACTGAGATCCCTTCTCCACAACTGAAAAAGTGTCATTTTTATAAAGTACCTGGGGAAGACCATGACCAACACTTACTATGTGCAAGCTTTGTGCATATGATGGTTCTCTTGGGCTTGTATATGAAAAGCCTGAGTGATTAAAAGCACAGGCATCCAAAGAAACAAGACAGGTTCAAGCCTTGCAATGACACAAATATATGTACATCCACCTAAATTTTGTGAAGAATTCAAATTAAGCTTTTATTCTGCTCATTTTGTTTTCTAGGCTGAAGAGAAGTGTTTTCTCTGTGATTCCAGATACCCATATAATCCCTATACCCAGCACAACAGTCACATGGTTGAAAATGTTATCACAACGTTTGAGCCTGAAAGGAAAAAGAAGTGGTGGCAGTCAGAAAATGGTAAGTTCCTTAGAGAAGATGTTACTGCAAAATATTACTGGGAGATTTCTTTATGTAATTGACTTTCACGAAGTTGCCTTCATGAAGAGATGAAAAAAAACCTGCATCTGTTCTTTGATTAGGTAATACTGAGTGATTTAAACCCATTTGTGTGTAGCAAGATAAGATTTCAGGAAGTCTGTGTTTCTGTGGACAAGTTTTAAACTCAGCACCTCCAAGAACTGACCAGAGGATGTGTGGCCATGAAAGTCATATATTTTCCACAGGGTGTCTACCCGGACAGAGAATTTTCATTTGGGGCAAAATATACATTTGCCTACAGATGTAATGTAAAGACAGTCTGTGAAACACAAAGACCCATTTAAAAAATTATTTTTAAAGAACTAGTAGTTTAGGAAAAAAATAAATAAAGCCTGGCTATCAGCTCCCTTATTCTGATATTCCCAAGTTCCTTTTCTGCAGGGCTGTTCTTGATCCATTCATCCCCCAGCTTGTATTGATTCTGGGGATTGTCCTAACCCAGGTGTAGCACCTTGCACTTGGCCTTGACAAACCTCATCACACTCCCAGAGGCCCACATCTCAAGCTTTTCCAGATCCCTCTGGGTGGTCACTGATCCTTCACATGTGTCAGCAGCACCACTAGGCTTGGTGCCCTCTGCAGCTTGTGGAGGATGTGTGCAATCCCAGAACTGATGAGGGTAGTATCCTTACCGCTTCTCTGGGAAGACATGCTAGGAGGATTAACATTTACTCTGTCTTAGTTGACTTAGAGTGATTATGTGAAAAGCTGGTTGGAAATTAAGGCATGGAAAAATAAGATAATATGTTACCTCTATTTTGAGTATCCAGCTGAAAATCCATAAGTCTTGTTTTTTCATGGAGTTTAGCAGGGATCTGTCACCAGCTTTGGACACCACTGCCAATAAAGCTGTGAGAAGAGCTTTCCTTGTTCTCTCTATCTTTCTTCTGGGATGAGGTCTCATGCACAGCCTGGTCAGCAGGAGTCCTGAGACTCCAAATGTGTACAATGGGGATGTCAGCTGAGCTCCTGGCACTCTCTACAGAGAGTGTGTGACTTCTGGAGTTTTTTTTCATATTTGTTGCAGTTTTGGAAGATGCCTGGTGCAGTAGTTCTGCTCATAACAAATTTCACATCTGGAAGTATAGAAGGATTTAACAGTTCTGTTTAGCGTGAAGAAAACACCTCATTTTATTAGTTCTCGTTTTCTTTCTTAGCAATAAGTGAATTATTTGAATGGATTTTAAAAGGTAAACCTAACTGGATATAGAAACAAACAAACCCAGAACCCTCCCATGACTATCATTTACAGCCTGAATTATGTGAGCAGGACCTTCAGCCATCTCCTGCAGTCTCAGTGACATGCAGCATTGCTGGTGACAGTGCCAGGAAGGCAGCACATTGTATTGCCCTGGAGAGAGAGGTCCAGATGCACGGGTTTGTGCACAGAGGATACCCCAAAGGGTCTAGCTGCTCTGCTGGAAAAGGCATCTTTAAATGCCCCATGGGAAAACTGTCTCAGCAACCCCTTCAATGTACATATTGTGCACTTCATTTTCCTTCTCTTTTCAGGCATTGACCATGTCAGCATTAGATTGGACCTAGAAACTTTATTCCAATTCAGCCATCTTATCCTGACCTTTAAGGTACATATTTTACCACAGCTTTTATGTAATATCATACACTAATTAACCACAGGAATAAATTGCTTAGAGAGGCAATGAAAGCTCCATCTTTAGAGGTTTGCAAGAACAGGTTAGATAAACACCTGTCAAGTATGGTTAAATTATAGTTGATCCTGCCTTAGGGGAGGAGGATAGACTGAACAGCTTCCTATTCATGTGCCTTCTGAACCTATTTTCTATAAATCCGAGAATTAAAACTGAAAAAATACTTTGCAAAATTACACTCTAAAAATGTAAGACATATCTGAACTGCAGTTGCTCTTTCAATTTAGTTCAGTTCATTCATATCAATTATGATCTAGATGATTACAATTTTTTTTTACTAAATTCCTAATTGTTATGGTAAACTTCCTTACTTACAAAGTAATCACATATCTATATGAAATGTTACCTTTCCCTTTTGCTAGAGAGAGGTGCTAATGAGCTTTTTTAGAGACACTTGTAACTATCACAGTACCTGTAACGAGCCTATAAACTCTCAAATACAAAATTTTAGCATCCTTCAAAGAGGAATATCAAAATGTAACAACCCCTGAGGTGTCTTATTAATGCTGGCTTAGAGAATTCTTGAAATGTTTCTTGCAGACATTTCGGCCTGCAGCAATGCTGGTTGAGCGCTCTAGCGATTTTGGTCAGACCTGGAAAGTGTTCAGATATTTTGCCCATGACTGTGCAGCTTCTTTCCCCAACATCTCTTCTGGTCCAGCAAAAAGTGTTGGAGATGTTGTTTGTGATTCAAGATATTCAGACATCGAGCCCTCCACTGAAGGCGAGGTACTGTCAAGTATCTGTTTGTATGAGTTCAAATTATTTGTGGAACTGAAGGTCTCTTGTCTGTTAAAAAAGAGGTCTGTCCTTTGTTCCCTTTGGTGGCTGCTCATCCCATCTTTGTTTTGCAGGTTGTTTTAAAAGCTTTGGATCCCAGCTTTGAAATAGAAAATCCATATGTGCCATATATTCAAGGTATGGACACTACATGTTTTGTCCAGAGACACTTTGCTGGTATTTTTTGTTTTGTACACTGAAAGGGTCAACAGCTCAGCTGGTGTAAGTCAAAGATGTTGAAAATTAGATACCTAAAGATATTAGGGACACATTGTATTTGTAAATTAAATGGGCCAGTCTTGTTCTCTAGCTCTGAGGGCAAACAGCAAAGCTCTGCAGAGCACATCCATGGAGCTAAACTGTCTTTCCCTCTGGATTCAGGCCCAATCCACACTGCTTTTTGAGAGCAGTCCCAGAGGTACACGTGAACCCATGAAGACGATGGCTGGGAAAATGCAGAGCCATACCAAGTAGGATGCTAACACTTATGCAGCTCTGTGCCAGGAGTGGGTCCCTGCACTGCCACTATAGGCATTACTGATCTTGGCCAATAGTGGATAATTTTCATTATCTCTTTACTATGGGAAATTTCTTGGATGACTGATTCAAGCTGAAGATTTCATACTGTTCATTTTAGACTGAACTTGGGCTCCTGATCTCTCTTCTTTCCTTCCAGATCTCATTACATTGACAAACCTAAGGATCAATTTTACTAAACTCCACACCCTCGGAGATGCTCTGCTTGGGAGGAGGCACAGTGATCCCCTTGAGAAGTACTACTATGCCATCTATGAGATGGTTGTGCGGGGCAGCTGCTTTTGCAATGGCCATGCCAGCCAGTGTGATTCCATGCAGAACCTACGGGGAGATGTTTTCCATCAGTCTGGGATGGTGTGTCCTTAATGCTGTCTCCAAAAAGGGGAGTCTCCATTGGTGTTTTGTGAGAAGGAAGAGATGGAGGGAGGGAGCTGAAGGAAGATCTCTGATAATCTTTGGATTGGCCATTTGCAACTGCTAGTTAAATGTTTCAATGCAGACTCTTCCTTTAAAACCTGGGGTTGGAGTGCACAGAAGCTGTCTTTGTTGGCACTACTGTGGTGTTTCAAAAGCAACTGGGACAAGACATGTTGATAATAGCAGCAAAATGCCAGAGCTGTAATGATGCAAATGTAATGCAGTAAGTAGCCTATGGCATGTGCAGACTTGAATGGCCACTTGTTGGGTGCATTCCACACTCCAGCTGGGCCTGGAGGCTCTGCAACGGGAGAGGAGGCACTGGCACAAAGAATAGCTGATAATGCAAAGCTAACCCATGAAAAATGGATTATTAAAAATTCCAGGAATGTGATTGCAAGTTCTTTCCCTCTGGGAACAAGAGTTTTTTCTCCTGGAAAATATGTATCACAATATGAAGACATATAGGGAGAGAGAGAAATAATCTACAATTTTGATGTCTCCTTTGATATCTCTTTAAGTATTTTTTTTCTAAATGTTGCTCAGTGGCTTTAAAACTATTTGGTTAATGTTTGGATATATTCTCCAGATCTTTTACTCAAATAATTGAAAATTATGTCAGTTGAGGGAGCCAAAGAGCTTCAAATTTTCCTGATCTTGCTGACATATCTTAAACAAATATCTCTCTTCCTCTCCTCTCCTCTTTTGTCACCTTATCTGCTCTCTGTTCCCACCACGTTACAGGTCCATGGGAGATGTATCTGCCACCATAACACTGAAGGTTTCTCTTGTGAAAGATGTAAAGATTTCTACAATGATGCTCCCTGGAGGCCAGCTGAAGGGACACAGGATAATGCTTGCAAACGTAACTCAAACATGATATTTTCCTTTTTAATAGTAGGAGTGGGTGTGGCACAATCCTACTCCAATCCATAATGAGATGGCCAGGTTTCTGGGAGGGAGACTTTCATGCCTCATCCAGAAAAACAGATTCCTGCATCCACAGGTGCTGTGTTATCCTACAAGAGGTAGAGCTGTTTCACGTTCGTATTCTTAAGAAAAAAAAAAAAAAAAAAACCAAAACAAAAAACCCCCCAAAAAAAACAATAAAGGGGGAAAATCAGCTAATGCAAAAAAGATCATTCATTGGTTTGTGTTTTTCATGTGAGTGAAAGAATTTAGACATGGCTAAATTATTTATTTCCACAATAATAAGTAATGCAGTATTCACAAGAATAATACATTAGGATTCGTAACAAATATTCAGCTAGAAATTTCTTCAGCAGAGCAGTGTCCCCCACTGCATATCAGGCACACTCACCTGCATTTTCAAGTTTAGGATACAGTTCTGTCCGAAGACTCCATTTTTTTCTCCCAGCTGTAAGACACAAGGCCTGGGAATAATCTTGCTGGGCACTGAAACCGTACAAGTAACCAGTGTTAAGTAACTGTGTTAAGTGTAGACAGCAATGTGGCCAGACCACAGCATTTACCTGGTGTGAAATACCCCACTGTTTGCTTTGGTTTCAGGTTGTAACTGCAACAGCCACTCCAGCAGGTGCCACTTTGACATGGCCGTGTACCAGGCCAGCGGTGGGGTCAGCGGTGGCGTTTGTGAGGACTGCCAGGACAACACCACGGGCCAGCACTGCGACAGCTGCAAACCTTCCTTTTACCAGGATCCACTCAAAGTCATCTCAGATCCTCGGCCGTGCCTCCGTAAGCTTCCCTTTTTAACTTCTGCAAGAGTGACTCAAAACAGGGCTGCTCTGGTTCCCTTTGCTCCGAGCCCTGTGGCCATCCCCATGCTTCAATGTCCACGTGGTTGTAAAAATGTTACCAAACCTATAACATCCAAACTGCCCTACCAGCACTGTGAAAAGAGCTGCATATTCCAAATCCTTGCTAAACAGAGCTTAGAAATCCAGCAAAGCTATAATTTTTCTTGAACAAGGTTAGTACAAATAGCATTAGTGATGTTTCTTCTGTGACCTTCCGCGATTACAGAAGAGCCTCCAAAATGATGGGAGGAGTAAATAACTTTTGCTAGATACCTGCCATATGCAAGAAAAATAATCTTTCAGACATGAAAGCTCTTCTTCTGAAAGATGACCTGAATTCATTATTAACATAGGATGGAGAAAACACTCTGAGTATTATTTAATTGTAGCAATTGACTGGCATGAAAACTCCTTAAGGAGGGAAGGGCAGATCACCAGCAGCTCTGTAACTGCATTTTCACGCTTACATCTCCATGTGCTTTTTTTGTGTGTCTCCCTGACGCTGCCTGCAGCATGCAGCTGTGACCCCGCGGGGACCCTGCCCGAGGGTGTGTGCGAGAGCCGCACGGACCCCGCGCTGGGCACGGTGGCGGGGCGCTGCCCCTGCAAGGACAACGTGGAGGGCGCTCGCTGCGACAAGTGCAAGGCAAACTTCTACGGGCTGAGCAGCAGCGACCCCCTGGGCTGCCAGCGTATGTAAACCACCTCCTCCAGCCTCCTTTCCAAAGCGTTTTTAAGGCATGAAGGTAGTTGAATGCACAGATCCACACAGTAATGCTCTTGTAACTTGAGTCACAAAATACACAGCTTTCTGCTGTAATTTAACATCAACAAAATTCAAGGTTTCTAGTGCAGCATCCAAGACTGAAACAACACAAAATGACTTTCAGAATGCATAATATAATGCAACAGATCAGGCTATTGCTCATAGAAGGGTTATTAATATGCAACTTAATTGAAAAGGAATATTGAGATGACAGCAGCTGCTGCCTTGCCAAAAGAACTTCCAGCCAACCATTCCTCTGAGAAAGGCTTGGTGAAAGCACATCCCACCCCTGCCCAGGTGCACCCCAGCTGGGTTTATGAGCACGTTATGCCCACACCAGGTGCTCAGCACACACAAGGACTGCAGTGCAGATCAGCACACAGCCCTTGGCAATCCACTGCTGAGGCCTTCTGCCAGTGCCTCTGCTCCCCGCAGAGAGGGACCCACTGAGAAATTGTCCATTTCCAAGGGCAGTCTGAGGGCTGGAGGGTGCCAGGGCACATTCATGTGCAGAGTGTCTGTGTAGAGGATGGAGACTGCCAGTCATGCTGATGCCACATCTAATGTAAATGCCAGTCCTGGGCTGTCACTGGGCCCTGCAGAGGTAACTGCACTTTTCTGTCCCTGCAGCCTGCAACTGCGATCCCTTGGGCAGCTTGCCCTTCTCCGTCTGTGATCCTGCCACGGGACAGTGCCTCTGCCAGAGGTTCACCACAGGGCAGCGCTGTGAAAGATGCCTTGTACGTACTCAGATTTTGTGTTTGCTTCTGCATGCGGTTGTGGAAGTCTCCTCACTCATCTCACACCTTTTCATTGCCAGAAAAGTGAACAATTACTCAAAATTCAAAATAATTTTATACCTGTGTGCTCCCAATTTGCATTGACACGTTTGTTTTTCTTTCTCTGCTCCCAAGTATTTGTGCAATCAAATTGCAGGGGGAGGAGCACTCCCAGGAAGGAAAGGAAATGCAAAATTATGTCCTTGATCAATCTTAGCTATTTACAGAGCAATTTGCATGTACAAGTGGGTAAATATCTGGCTCTTGCAGTGGCTGAGCACCCCTGCTATCCGGTAAGAGGAGCAATCTCCCATGGCCAAGCACAGTAGTGCTCCATTGTTCATCCAGCAGAACGAGTTTTGTTTTGCTTTGCATACTTAAACATTTGCCATAAAAGAACCTTTCTTTTTATACCAGGCAGGATACTGGGGTCTTGGCAACAGCTTGTATGGCTGTTCTCCATGTGACTGTGATATTGGTGGATCCCAGAATAACTTGTAAGTTAAAGTTCTTCAAGTGCTTTCTTGGTTTTAATTTTTATAAACTCTTAGGCTAGATTTTCTGGTTAGGTTAGTAGTCACAGTACAGATAGGGAAATAGAATGTAGATGGAATTTCATCATATACAAACAGTGTGAAGTTTGGTGGAGATCTTGGAAATTTATTTGTGTAAGGGGATTTACCTATTTCCTTTGAAACCAACCTTAAATCTGGTTGAAACTAGATATGTTTAATATGAAATATAAAACATATGCCTTGAGAGAACCAGAGGCCCTAATATCATTAACACCTAGAAGTAAGTTAGGGGTGACATTTTTGTCTTAGCTTCCTACATCTACCTTAAATGCTACATTTTTTTTTCTCAGTCCTATTTAAAATGTGTAATTTTAGAAGCAAGGTTGGTTTCAGTTGGACTCCTCCAAAATCTGTTGTGTAGGGGTCTTCACTACTGCTGTTAGGCTTCAGATAGAGGAGCACACAGTCCCATGCTGTAGAGCAGCTCCTTGTGAGCAGGTAAATCACCTGGTGTATTAAATACATGTGTAAGCATACGAAAACATTCAATATCACATCAAAGGTCCTTCTGATCTCATGTCCTGCCTCCATAATTGTGGGTAACAGATTATTAAGAATTGTGAAATAGTGATTCTTATAGAAAAAGATACAGGAAATGATACAGGAATAGACAGGAAGCAAAAGGATCAGTGCTTCAGGTATGGAACAGACAAAGACAAAGAAGGTTGTGAACTCTGAAATCATGGAAAAGTGGCATTGAATAAATGCAGCATCAAAAACAGAGGAGGTGGGTGATAGGAAGAAGTTTAGTAATGGAGGTAATCCAGCAATGGGAGAAATTAGGCAAAGGTGGAACAAGGGTGGCTGTGAGCTGCCCTCAGACTGTGAGGACCCTGCTGTGCCACTCTGATGTCCTCCCTTTTCCAACTCCTCCCATAGGTGCTCGCTGAAGGACGGTCAGTGCAGGTGTCTGCCCAACATCGTGAGCCGCCAGTGCAACGAGCCAGCTCCAGGATACTTCTTTCTACCCCTGGACTATTATATTTATGAAGCTGAGCAGGCAAAGCCCCTTTCTGGCTCTGCGCCCTTGGTAGGTATTTGGCTTTTTGGGGGTTGTACTGAGAGGGGATCATTGTGGTGGTGACAGTGGAGCTGAGGCTGAGGAGGAGAGCCCTTGCTTGGGGAGCAGCTCTTCAGCAGGAAAATGCAAAACAAGCTCCTTGACCATTGTCAAGTTTGTTTTCCATGGACATGACTATTCCATAACTGTGGCTGTTCAAAAGGGACAGTCACTACAGCGTGGTATGACCTGCAAAGCTGCCCTTGCTGCTTCTCAAGTGCAGGCTGGTCTAGCGTGAATTAAAGACATACATTTAATTATTTAAATTAGAGGAAAGTGTTTGAATTGCCAAGAGCTCTCATGAAATGTTTTATTTCTGGGAATCTCCAACAAGGGAAGAATCAAATTACTCTCTGCTCCATTGGACTAATTCCTGCTGCCTTATATAACCACATTGATTGTAGCCTAATTTCCTCAAGAATTTGGCATCCATCTGTAATGTTTTTTGAAAAATTAATTTTTTTCCCCCTTCGACATGGGGGCAGTTGTTCCCCATGCTGAATGCAAACCTGAAATGCATCCCTTCCTCTGTCTATGCTTTTGCTAACATTTTTTCTCTGACATGTTGTACAGAAACTATAGATAAGGAATAATAAAAAAATGTTTATTTTCAGGTTGCATCCACAAATATTTAGCTATAGTCACAATCTGTAATTATCCTACAGTCCAATAATTAAATGGAAAACAGATGTCTGGGACATAGCTTATGAGGGAAAAGTGCAAGTTAATTTTAAAGGAGTGAAGGAAAAAGATTTCCAGCAGCTGCTAGGCCACAATTTAGAGTTTCTCCCAGTGAGAATAAATCTTATTTTAAGAATGTGAATTTTCAATTACTTTCTTACCACCCTTCAAGACTGTCGAGACAGTGCTGCTCTTCTTTTATTACTTCATAGGTTCAGCCAAGCACTCTTCCAAGGTGTGACATTTACTTCCAAAAGAAAGGCTATGAGTTCATGATTGAAAATGGAAAGATTGTGTTAAACAGGAACAAGAAACGAACTGTAAGGAAATCTGGACTGGAACAGGTAAATTAGAACTTGAGTAGTTACTTAAGTTTACACCAAATAATAAAATTTTATTTTGTAACAAAGAGCAAGGAAATGTCTGAACACATGGGATTTGCAGTCTCAGACATTACAATCCTGACACAAATCAATTTTTGGTACACAGTTGGGTTGGACATTTTATTATTCACACTGAGAGGCTGGCTCTGCTATGTCCGGTGCCTTTGTAGACTCAATTTCCACGAATTTTTGGAAGAGAAAAGTTCTTATGAAAGGTAATTTTTTTTTTTTTTGGTTGCAAGACATTTCCAACAAGTTTACCAAGACATTAGCATGGTACCTCCTGCACTTAAATGCAGCCATTGTAAGTACTGATATTTATATATCCTGCTTATAATGGAATAGTCCAGCCATGTGTGAAATCAGGCTTACTCTGTTTAAGGTTTGCAATGTGAATGTAGATATAATACTTGGAGATGCCAAGTATTCAGAGGTGATCAGATTATTCTGGTCCCTCTTATTGCTGTTGCTGCAAAGTTATAGGAAGCTTTCCTTTACATGTGTCCCCAAATATCCTACCTTTGGGAGAGTCTTAGATTGTCAATCTCGAGCTTGTCCAGAAAATGAGACTGATGGCTAAAATAAGTAAACAATGTGGCAAAAATATTTCCTTTATTTTTTCCAAGTTTGTTTTTGGGTAATTTAACTCTGTGTGTTGCTGAAAACGCCAATGTGTCCCTGCAGGGTGCGATGCAGTTCGGACAGGACTCGGATTTGGCGGTGGTGCTCCGGCAGCCCAGCGCTGGTCGGGCTGTCACCTGGACAGGACATGGCTTTGCCCGTGTTCCCAGTGGAGCTGGGCTGAGATTTGCCATCAGCAATGTTCCCTTTGCTATGGACTTTGATATCACAGTTCGCTATGAGCCTGAGGTACTTGTGATGTCTTGTGATGTTGTGATAGGTGCAGGGTCTATTTTGTGAATAATAGGATAAGCAACTTGTCCTATTCTTTATATCTACAATTAAAATTGCTTGGTTTTTCACTCAGTAACAAATTACCTCACCAACCAAGTAATATGTTTTACACTGACCCCCTTAACCCTTTCCACTCAAATATGAAAAATCTGCACTAAAAGTGTTTTCTAAGCATTGGCCAAGATTTCCTCTTTTGAATGTTTCTCTTTTGGCACCTTTACTTGGACTGGACTTTTACTCAAAAATCAAACACACAGAAAATACAGTTCCTTTTAGACAAGCATCCTGTACTCCTAGCTGGGCTTTTTTGGGCAGCAAAATGTGTACAGGCAGGAGTGATCTGCACAGATGCTTATCCAGGCCTTTTGCAGGCATCCTGCTTCCCAGCTGTTCCAGCTGGACTCTGAGATGTGTGAAAATTGTAGGAAAATAGCCAAATTACTATTTTTTGCCTGGAGAAGATTTCTTAATGATGATGACATGTCTAGGGAAATCTGTTAATCCAAATCTGGTTAAACTCAGGTCCTTACCCATGTCTTCAAAAACACACGCAAGTGTTTTATTGGTAGCAGCTTTTGTATGCTCCTTACTCTTTTGCAATTCTCTGGGACAGTCCCACAACTCAATATTTTCCTGCTGTCTATTGTGTTCTGTTCTCTGACTGGCACTCTGAGGCAAAACAATCTCCCAGTGCCTTAAAACATTGGCACAATTTTTCAGTGGGCTAGCTTGAGGTAGCTTTTTCTGTCTAAGGATTGAAGAGTTGGGTTTTAAATACATTTGTTACAAAGTTTTTTATGTTTACTATTTCTTATTAGATGTGTGAGAAGGCAGCTAATGAAGGATATCTCCAGAAAAACACTGTGCTAAGAAAAGAAACTCCAATGACTCTAACAGAGCTGTTTCCATTTGAACAAGCTGAGGTCCCATTTCCGTCTCTGCTTTTCATTATCTATTGCAAATACAATGAATTTTTCACAAATAACATTGTTTTTCAGTGGTATAAAGAATAAAGAGAAAGTCTGTCTTGTCACTGCAGTGTGCAGTGATTCAGATGGCTTTCATTAACACTTGCAAAGAGAAAGCAGGTTTTTCAGATACAAAATGTAGCCATAATTTTTGTCTTTTGTTTATAGTTGTTGGAAGACTGGCTTGCAAGCATTTCCATCCAGCCTGCTGGTATCTTGTCAGGTCAACACTGCAAAAACAAGGTCCTTTCACAGGAGCCACATGAATTGCCTCTCCCAGCTACAAAGAGGTCTGACTGTTGATGTCTTTTTGCCTGTAGATCTTCTGAGTGCAAATAATTTACTGAAGCACTGCAGAGCAACACATGTGTGGGATAGTGGGAATATCAGAAACACATGTGTGGCCTTTTCTGTTGCTAGCACACCACAATACTACATAGGCTCTAAGGAAGAGTCTGATGTCCCAGTCCTTAATCTAGCAAAGGTTTGCCAGACTCAGGAGAGCAGCCTGAGATCCAGCTGAGACTGGTTGCTCTGGTGAAGATCCAACTGCAGCTGCTTCAGTATAGAAAGGAAATATTGACTTAAATTCACTGTCATGCTCTATTTTCAATGCCAGCTTTTCAGCTTGGACCTGTGTAAAGAATAGAGAGAAGCTAAGAGGATGTGACCAATATCTTGATCAAATAGGGACAGGAAAGGATGAACATGAACAGTGAGTTGCAAACCCCCTTGCTAGAAGCAGTAAAATCTGCCATTTTCAGTTTAATCTCCCCCGGATTAAATTGCACTTAGTGAAGCATCTGGCAGAAGTCCTGCAGCTTTCCCAAAGCCTGCAAGCATGGGGGTGGGTGTGCTCCTCACAGGAGCAGGGCTTGCTCCAGGCTGAAGGCATCAGTTTGCAGGCACAGAGGGAAGGGAGAGCTCACAACATTCAGTAAACTTGCGTTGTCCTGACTCCTGGCTATAACTGTGCTTCATTTCTGCTAAACAGGATTGCAATCCTGCAAACTCCAGTCTGCCTGGAGCCGGGAACAGAATATTTTGTGGATGTGTATTTTTCTCAGCTCTCTGCCTCTGACAAAAAGGCAAAATCATTCATCTTGATTGACTCAGTGAGTAATTCTGTCACAAGTCTCTTGAGGTTGTATTTATACACAGTGATTTTTTTTTACAAACTTATTAGAAGTATTTTTTAAATAAGGTATAGTGTGTTTTAAAATAAATTCAGCTTCTCTTTTTCTCCACTGGCATTGTTTGCATATTTTTGTATGGAAAGGCAGAATTATATCTGGTTAAATTTTCAAGGAGCAATACAAGTCATACTTGTTGCATGCATTGCATGTATCTCGATCTGTTGCTCATTGATTATGAACACAGTCCATACATATGTGCTGATAAGATGCTGTGGCTATGGTTATAAATTTGTACAGCTCCTCATCACTTAGGTTTTTTTTAAATATCTCTAATTTGTTGGGATCATGGATATTTTTAATTATTATATTGGAATAGTAAAATTAGATGTGTACTTCCTGGGAATCAGGTCCAGATATTTCCCAAGTTTCCATCAAGTCAGGAACTGGGTGTTAGTTTTGGGTCCTTCTCTTGAGAAAAATATTTTTAGATCTATTTCTCTTATTATTCCTGTAGAACTAGACCTGGCAAGGGCTGGCTATACTTGGACATAGAACATTCAGCTGATTTTTCCCTATCACAGTAATACAAGTAAAAATTTTGGCCAGACACTGCTTTTGGCGTCACTAACACAGCACAGCAAGACCAGTTCTGAGTATATATCAGAGATCTTATTATAATTTTATTTTTTTAAACACAGTCTCTCTTATTTGAAGAACTCAGGGAATGTTTAGACCTTCAGAATAAATGTGAATTTAGATGACAGAATGGCACAAATGCAGATTTGGAAGCCCAGTGCTCCAAGCCTCTGTCGTTGCAAGGGAAATCACATTAAGAGAATGTGGGAAATTCTGGTTTTCAATATATCTAAGCAAAATTATTTTCATTTCTCTCTTAACAACAAAGCTTGGACTTATTCCCAGAATCAGCTCCGTGGAGAACTTATGCAGTGAAAAGGATTTAGATGAATACCAGAAGTATCACTGTATTGAAATAGCATCTGAAGTTGGGCCTCACGTCCTGCCCGAAGCGTGCGCACGGCTCATAGTGAGCCTGTCAGCCCGAATCCACAACGGCGCCGTCGGTAAGGACCAGCCTGCACAGGCAGCTCTTTTGGGCAGTTGCTGGCTCTCCCTTGAGTTTGTAGGATATGTTGACTGTGGAGCTCTCAGCCTGCAGTGGTGTAGAAGTGAAGCTGGCCAGCATGTGATATCCATGGATGTGCGGGGTATATCCCGCTGAACCCTGCGTGTGCTGCAAACACCTCTGGGTGGCATGAATCTCAGAGCTCATCACTCCTGATGGGCTTCATGGAGCAGCATGAGAGGGACCATGATGGTGTTTTTGTGTCTTCTGAAAAGCATTTCAACCAGATGCCTTTACCATATGGCCAAGGCATTCTTTCTTTTCTGGCTGCTGTAAATTGACAGAGAAGTTTCAAAGCCGTCTCTCTAGATGCTGTAGGTTAGCTGAATGCCTTGGTAAGATTCCAGACACGATGATACATAAGTTGGTGTACTGGAAGAGGTTCACCAAGAAAATCTTGATGATATTCCAGCAAGAAGGCAGTGGCAGGTAGGGTTTGAAATTCCTAGGCAGCTTCCTGGACCCACCATTAGCTGGGCTCAGTAGCTCAGGGAATTTCCCAAGTGTTTGTCCCTGAGAAATGGAACTTCTCTGCACTTCCAATAAGAGGAGGGGCTTTTCTGGGCAACTTTGGTGGCCAGCTTCTTCCAGGGAGCCTAGCAGCAATGCCTCCAAAGTGATAGCATCTGCTTGAGTTGGGCAATTTTTAGCACTGATGTCTCACTCACTTTAATATCAGGCAATGAGGTCACAGCTGTGCAACCAGTGAACCCCTCATTTAGGCCTGGGCTGTGCTAACTCCCTATTGGCCTGATTCCTAAAGTGATGAGATTCTCCCAATGAAATGTGGGACTTTGGTTTTCTAGTGCTTTCCAGAGCATCCTGGAAAACATCCTCTGTGGGATAGCAGAGCATCTTCACTCAGTAAGTTAGTCCAAGGTGTCCAGAAGGAAACAAACAGTACACAGATGCAGACTAAATGCAGTTTGCAGGTTATGCCCAGTGCTCCAGCTAGAGGCAGATTTATAGCAAATCTTTCTAGACTTCAGGATGTCTCTATTTGGATCTACACTTTACTACTCCCTTTCTGTCCTACCCCAACGTGTGCTGAAGGCAGTGCCTTGAATGTGGCAACTGCAACACCAAGGCTTGTGCTGGTGCCTGATATACCATCACCATTGGTGCTACACCATCAAATGATCTAAACTATGGCCATCATCAGGTTAGTGAACCCCTGAGAAGAATAACCAAATTCTTTCCTACCTATTTTAAAGTGTGAAGCTTGCAAGCTGATGAGAGCAGTAGAACTCCTTGACTACCTAACCTGTTTTGATTTTCTTTCCCCTTGCCAGCATGCAAGTGCAATCCCCAAGGGTCGCTGAATGCCAGCTGCAGTAAACTGGGGGGCCAGTGTCAGTGCAAAGCCAACGTCGTGGGACGCTGCTGTGACACCTGCTCTGCAGGCAGCTACGGCTTTGGCTTCCATGGCTGCTATGGTGAGTGCCTTGCAGCCAGCACCGCTACCAGTACCATATCCCAATTTTTCAGGGCTTTGAATCCCAGATTATGTGTCAAGCAACATAAAAAAATGTTTCCACGAATAACAAATTTTCCATCCCTGCTGCCTTTGAGCAGCATCAGCGATGGGATGGGTTGGCAGGAATGCTTTAAGGACACAGCTTTGCTTTTGGTGTTTTCCAGCGTGCGAGTGCCACCCGCAAGGCTCGCTGAGCCCGCTGTGTGACCAGGTGACGGGGCAGTGCTCCTGCCGCCGGGAGGTGGATGGCCAGCGCTGCAGCCGCTGCCTGCCTGGGTACTTTGGCTTTCCCCACTGCCGTCCCTGCCCTTGTAATGGCCACGCGGAGCTGTGCGACCCTCGGAGCGGAGAGTGCCTCAACTGCCGCGGGTTCACCGCTGGAAGCCGCTGCGAGAGGTCAGTTCATGGGCTGTGCTGCAAAGCTGCGCCAGACACTGGTTGTGGTGTTCGTGAGGGTCCCAGGACGAGGGAAGAGATGAATCTGACTCCATGTTCTCAGAAGGCTGATTTATTATATTATGATATTATATTAAAATAAATTATATAGTAAAACTATACTAAACTATAGAGAAAAGGATACCTCAGAAGGTTTAACAAGAATCAATAATAAAAACTCATGACTGACTCCTCAGAGTCTGACACAGCTGGCTGTGATTTGTCATTAAGTAAAAACAATTCACATAGAACCAATGAAAGAATCACCTACCACATTCCAAAGCAGCAAAACACAAGGAGAAGCAAGCAGATAATTATTTACATTTTTTCTCTGGGGCTTCTCAACTTCCCAGGAGAAGAAATCCTGGCGAAGGGATTTTTCAGAAAATATCACAATGACACTGGTGGTCTCCAAAATGCCTGTGTAGCTGGGGGCCTACAAATGCATCAATGACCTGAACAGGTCATTGACATATAAACATGAAACTGGGCCTGGCTGCTGAATGTCAGGTATCTATTTCCTTACTATTACCTATTGCATGTGGAAATGTGCATGCAGTGCCTGTGGGTGGACTGCAGCAGGGCATGCACCCAGCATTGCAGCAGGCTACCTGCAAGAAGGCATTTGAGACATGGAGGCATGGCACATGTACTTGGAGACATGCACAAAGCACTGTGTATGGGACAAACTGACTCCTGCCAGGTTCCAAATTGCCAGCTTTCAAATTTAAAATTCAGCATGAAGCTAGCCAAGAGGCTGAATATTGTGCTGAATACTCATTTTAATACTCAATCACCTTCAAGGAGTTTAAGTAAATGTGCCCTCTTTGCTGGTCATATTAGTTCTGTGTTATCAGCAAATTACTTTTCCCATGTGTTCCAGCTCCATTCAGAGCACTGCTCCTCTTTTTTATTTTGTACACTGGCAGCAGTGTCACAGTTCAACATGAACATTGAAATTAAGTTTGTTTAGTTTGGTTTGGCTGGACTGTACCTTGTCATTAATTTTTAAAAGGTTTTCCTCATGAAACCTGTTGAGCTTTTCCTGCAGTGCTTTTAGACAATACAGTATTTGGCTGTTCTATTTGTAGATGGCAAACAAATTAAAAGTGGCAGACTGAAACACTTTTTGCCATGTGGCTTTGCTGAATCTCCAGACTCCAGGGGGAGGAAAATCAGATAGCAAAGTCTTTTAGCCTTGCCTCTATACATATGGAGAGCTGTGCTCCCATTTGCTACAGTAGAACAGATCAAAGACTGAGGATGCTCCAGGAGCCTCTGCATTGTTGTTGCTGCAGCTGCAGGACTGTGGGGGGTTGGGATGCAGAGGCAGCTGTGGTAGGCAGGTGGTTGAGCCCCCAGGGAGCCCCAAAAGCCCCCACCAGTTCGGGTAACAGCACAGCCACCAGCACCTTCAAAGAGCCATTACCCCAGGTTTGCAGAACGTGTCAGACAGAGCATGGCTCAATAAATATGTTGCATCTAAAATATGCAGTATTCTCTGAGTACTCTTAAGGAATCATTGCTTTTTTTGCCTGTGCCAGCACTTTTTACTGTCATGCCAACCACTCTGTCTGGATAGAAATAGATGAATATATGTGCTGATAGGTAAATATAGAGAATTTTTATATGGCAGCTTTTAGCTGCCTATGCAGAGCATGTGTGATATGCCATATCATCATCTGCAGAGGATCAGGAATGGGACATCACACCATGATCAAGTGAAGCCAATTTATTGCAAAAAGCAAGCTATATTTATATTGTGTTCTACTGTCCATGCCTCAAGCTAATACATGATTGGTTAAATCATTCTGTGCATGCGTTTTAAGCTTTCAGTTAATTTTAGCTTGTTTCTTCTTCATGCATCTCGCTGTGGTTTTCTTGTCTGCCTTTACATCCTAAACCATCTGTTGCTGAGAGTGTTCTTCTTCTTCCCTGCCCTGTCCTTCGAGGGCATTGTGACCTTACTCAGTTTCTATGAAGTCTGGATTGTGCATATATATATATATATATATATCTATATCTCCATTGTCCTGCAAAAAACCCTCAACAATAATAATTCAGTTTAAAACTGTTCCAGAGTAGGTGAAGTCTTCACAAACATTTATTGAAAGGAAAACATATGTCTTTCTTTTTGGTTCAGATTTTGAGAATGCAGCTCTGATTTTCCATTTTAGAACACCTTTGAAGCTTGAAATGTCTCTACCAATTGATGGAGATAGCATTACAATGATCTGGAATACTAATTTCAATATATACATATAAATTGATTCACCTGCATGAAGCACTTGACAACTTGTCCTGCTTTGTGTTGACTGCTTTGGCAGGTGCATGGATGGCTATTATGGAAACCCTCTGGATGGAGAACCCTGCCTCCCATGCATGTGCCCAGGGGCACCTACAAGCAATAGGTATTTTGCACATTCCTGTTACCAGGACTCCCAATCTGGACAGCTTGTCTGTAATTGTCTCAAGGGATATTCAGGTACGAAGCAAAATAAGGACTGGTTTTGATACTACTTAAATTAATGTAAGAGAAAAAAAATTATCGTCTTCCACCTGTCATGTGTTCAGAAATAACAATGAGATAATGCTAATAAAACAGCTAAGAAAAGTTAGCACTCAAATTTACTGAAATTATGTGGCTAAGTTCTGACTAGGAAGAATGGGAATTGTGCAGTTAGTGTTTTCAAAAGGGATTCACCTATGCAGATACAGTGAAGTCATTAATTATTCTGATGTCACTCTCTGGAAATCTCCTCCTTTCCAGAGGCATTACACTAATCTGGTGGGGAGAGGGGGGAGAACTGCTTCTTACCTCTGAAAAAGAAGCATTGCAAGCCCAAATGGGAATATCAGAAAGAGATTATAAGATTTCCTAATCACAGAAAGTCTTTCTCCATATAGAGGAAACTCTTTGACATTATGCCTTAAAGTGACTTCTTCATGGTTCAAATAGTCATTTTAGAAATGGGGTTTCTGTTCTCAGCTGTCTAAAATGCAGATATTTTTGCAGCAAACTGATTCCTCATTTCCTAACATCTTGTTGACTTAGATTGAATTCCTAAAGGGGAAGCTGAAGATATTTCCCTTCCTTTGGGCATTAGAAAGATCTCCGCTGGTGGAAGCAAAGCTTAATGGGAATTACTGCTGAAAATTAAACCAATGCTGTCATCTTTACTTAGGCAAGGCTCCTTATAAGTCAAGAGTGGTTTTGCTTGAGTAATTGCTGTAGGGTCAAAATTATTCATGTTGGTGTTCACCCAGGGGACATCTGTCCTCACAAATCACGGCACTCCTCAGTTTTGGACTTTATTGCCCCTGCTCCTTTCCAGCAAGACTCTTGATCACCTTTGTAGCAACAGTCTCACTTTCTCAGAGATTGAGAAAGGCTCTGGGTCCTGAGGAGCACAGTGAAGGAAGAGAGTCCTTGGCTGAGGGTGAACCAGTGGATGTGGTTCCAGAAACACCAGTCTGCCCAGAATGGTTTCTGAGATGCAGAGGTTGCACCTAGATCAGGGCAGGCATTGAGACAAAATGCAGCACTAGTTGTAATGCCAGCAAGCAAGGACAGAGCATCAGAACTCATCTGAACCCCTGGGTACCCTCCAATGCTGCTGTTGGAGTGAAGGGCCAAGGAAAATCCTGAAAATATGGCTAACCCTGACTACTGCCATTGAATGGACTTTGATGGAAAAAGGTGTTTGGAGGCGTTGTATGATGGGGCACCTAATTGCTCTTACTGAAAGGACTTCCTTGGTATAAACAACTTGGGATGAGGAGGGTGTATTTCCACCAGATTTCAGTGAGGAAGATATAATTTAAACTGTTCAGAGGATTAAAGGGCAGGTGGATATTTTCCTATGGAAATGTGCATTGGAACAGACAGTCTGAATATTTTAATAATATTAGTGGAAATTACATGTTTCACTTGAATTCCATCAGCCAGCAATATTTTTACCTTTCTCTGACAGGCAATCAGTGTGACAAGTGTCCTAGTGGGTTCTACAAAAACCCCAGCAGCCCTGGGCTTGATTGTGCACCATGTCCCTGCAATAACAACATTGATTTGACAGACTCAGAGTCCTGTGACAGGGTCACTGGGGAATGCACCAAGTGTTTACACAACACCCATGGAGCAAACTGCCAGTTCTGCAAACCAGGTTATTTTGGCTCAGCCCTCAATCAAAGCTGTCAAAGTAAGTAACAGCACTGCAACTGTGTTTTACTACCAAGAATATGTTTTTAAAAAATAGGCTATAGGGAAAGGCTAGACCTTGGAGGGAGGACAAAACTAAAGCAGATAAATAGAGCAAAATATAAGAATCAGAAATATATTTCTCTATTTACTAAATATAAATCAATGATACAAATAACATGGCATCTATTAAATTCTTTGTCATCCAAGTCTCACTAACTCTCATACTGAATATCACTCCTAGGAAATACTAATTTGTGAAATGAAAGCAGTATTCTCTGTTAGAAAAATAAATGTGCATTCTGCTTCTTCAAGAAGGAATCAAAAGTAAAGGAATCAGTGATAATTGTTTATCCATGTTGCTGGCTGACGCCAGCTAAGCTCAGTTAGAGCTCAGTTAACCAGATGATCCCTTGCTGAACTTCCTGCCTTAGCAGTTGTTTTCATTAAGTGGCTAGAGTGAGAGCATTCAGGCAATTGAATAGACCCTGTGAGGACACATCAGTAACTCAGCACTTTGAACAGAAGAGTAGGAGTGTAAGGAAAAGCAAGGCACAAGCTTCTTCCCAGTTTTTCTCTAGACTCATTTTCACAGATGTGCCTGATTGAGGATTTAATTTTTATGGCCAAGATAACTATAAGTATAGTCAAGACACTATTTTTCTGGGAATCTCTAAAATACAGTCCAAGCCCATCCCTCATTCAGTCTTGGAAAATGTCTGTTAGAAATTGTTAAGCAAGAACTTCTGGCTCCTCACAAGGAAGGCTTCTTATCTTGGCTTACTGGGGATTCCCACGCTGGATAATGCCTACTGTAAATCAATTTATCCTTACCCAACATATTTAACATTGCATTGTAACAAGATTAAAATACACTGAGCCTTCATTTTCTGTGCCTGCATTAAAAGGGTTGAACATTCACAGTAAGTTTTCTCGAAGCCATATGTAAGTTATTACAGAAAGACAGGTAGTGTGTATGAGATTAAACATGTTCAAGATCACTAAAAGTAAACCTACAGCATAGGCTTTATATCCAGCTCTGACTGTCCATCAGCTGTCTGTATTACTGTCTGCTGCAGTAATTGTCCTTCTTTTCCCAGGCTGCACGTGCAATCTGGCAGGTGTTCACCCTGCCATGTGCCCAGGGGGGGACACAGCCTGCCTGTGCGACCCAGCCACAGGAGCTTGTCCTTGCCTGCCCAACGTGCTGGGTGCCACATGTGACCAGTGTGCCCCTGGCTACTGGGACCTGGACAGTGGAAAAGGATGTCAGACCTGTGACTGTGACCCAAAAAACTCCCAAAGCAACCAGTGCAACCAGGCAAGAAAATTACTGTTTTCCAGGAACCAGGGTGCTGGTGTTTTGACATGGCAAAGTGGGGACCCTCTTATAAATGAAGATTGTTTTTTTGTCATATTCCATGAAGACAAAAAATTCTTTGGAAGTTTGTAGTTGGTGCAATCACACTGTGAGTCATTAAATCAATCAAAAGTGTTGTTCTGATAATGTAGCTTTGCAATTTCTCTTTACATGTTGTTTCTCTGTCAAGTGGATCTTAGAAATACATTGTAAAAAGATGTCACAGGAAAAAGCTGCCTCATAAATATGCATATAGGGAAGAAGGAAATCCAAGCTTGGACCCAAGAGTCTGATGAGTATTTTTTAAGTGTTTATTTTCATAAAGTAGCAGATGTGGCCATTACATTAATCATACCTCATCTATCGTCCTACTAGAGTACCTTTTCTCATATTTAATTCCTGTGCACATTTTAGGGCTAGAATGCAGAAAAAATTAAACAGCATTTCAGAACAGAGAGGTGAAATTGTGGTCCCATGGAGTAAACAGCAATTTTGCCGTTGACTTCAGAGCACGAGGAGCTTATCCTAAAATCTTGCTGATGTGCTTGCACATTTTTCTTTCAATATGTTCTCTGTTTGTTCCAGTTTATTCAGTAGATTTATTATTTTTTATAGCAAATTTAGTTCTTGACCTCAACGAACTACTAGTGGTCATTCAAGTTGTAATTCCCTAGAGTTTAATTTAATAGCTGAATTACAAAATATTTTTTCTAGAGCAATGTGCATAGTATACCCTCAAGGTTTTCAGTTACAATTGATCTATTGTGTAGTTTAAGTTGAAATGTTAAGATGAGTTCTTAGATCTAGCAAAAATAAAAAATAAGTCTCTTTTGCAAAGGAAAAGAATCCTCTCAGATCACAGTCAGATGATGAGTTCTCAAACAGCATCAGTAGATTGGATCATACAAAATCTCTGACATTAGTAAAGTAAAGCCATTTCTCAGAATGCATTTTGTTTTCAGGACCTTCAGGAGGAAGGTAGGAAAGCTGGGCCAGTACTGTGTGAGCCATGGTGTTCAAAGACTGTGGGCAAGCAGTGTTGGTGCAGTCCTTGTATGCTGAAATAATTGATATCCAGCCCTATGGCTGTGCTGGAAATTATTCCACCCTGTCTGTCGTTACAGCTTACAGGCCAGTGTCCATGTAAGCCAGGTTACAGTGGAAGATGCTGTAATGAATGTGAGGAAAACTACTTTGGCAATCCCCAGATGCATTGCATTTGTAAGTATTATTATGTGGGACAACTGGATAAGGAACTGCCTCGACATAAATGCTTAACTTTTACATTCACAGGGGAGACAGGGCATGCATGTAGAGAAACAGCCTTTCATATGTTTGTGTGTATGAGATGGACAAGTGTTTATTTATCTGTATTGTTATTTTAATGGTTAAGATGGAAGTCAGAGATGAAGAAGAGTCATTACTGTGCAGTCCGCCTTGCTCTAACTCAAACACTGCTTTGCTTTTATTATCTTGAAATGCGCCCTTTTTCATGCATTAATCCCACAGAAAAGGAACAACTGGATGTAACCTGCTGTTCCTTTCTTGCAGCATGTGAGTGTAACCTGGAGGGGACCCGGCAGCCCACGTGTGACAAAGCCACCGGCGCGTGTAACTGCCGTGCTGGTGTCACCGGCCGGCTCTGCGACCAGTGCGGCCGCGGCTTTGAGAAGGACTTTCCCTCCTGCCCTCAGTGTCATCTTTGTTTTGATCAGTGGGATGCTGAAATTGCTGCTCTTGCTCAGACTGTGCAGGGGTTGATGAGGTTTGCAGCAAAGCTGGAAGATAAAGGAGGACGACTGCCCAGCTGTGACATGCGCTTCAAAGCCTTCGAAGATGCCATTTCTGAAACTGAACGCATTTTGAGACATCCTGTCCTTTCACTGGAGGCCCTTTCAGGCATCAGGGATTTTCAGAGCTACCTTCAGTAAGGGCTAGGTTGCTCCTGGAAAAATCCCTTAGCTGAGAAATTGTCTTCCCCCAAACTCCACCAGCCATTCCTACATATCAAGTCCCACTTCTGATCAGCACACAGACTCCAGTCTACTAAGTCACTGTTTTCATAGATCTGTGAACAAAATAATCCTTAATATATGCCTAACCCATAGAGACATATACTTAAATGCTGGAATTTTCCAGCTCATACTAAAAGTTTTCTAAATAAGCCATATAATTAAATGTTTTTGCTTATTTATAAATCTCTTGCCCTCTAAAATATTGTGTAACTCAATTCTAGTTTAAGAACAATCTGGTCTGACCTTTCTACATAACTGTTTTATCCCCTTCAGACAAAAAGTTGCACAGATGGATCCCCTTCAGAGTTCACCCTTTGAGTTTCCTGACCTTAACAAGAGCATAGAAGATATAGTAGAAGAAGCCAACCTAGTGTTCGAACTTCTACAGCAAAAAATACATCTGCATCAAAGGTTTCACTACTTGAACTTCAAAGGTA
The DNA here is from genome assembly GCF_017590055.1 of Onychostruthus taczanowskii. NCBI lineage: Eukaryota > Metazoa > Chordata > Aves > Passeriformes > Passeridae > Onychostruthus > Onychostruthus taczanowskii. The sequence continues at coordinate 4,720,354 of NW_024499573.1, read as the reverse complement.
AGTGAGCAATGAATTAAAATGGGGGGACATTTTCCCTGAAGTTTTGGAATGCCTTTTCATCATAAACCATTAAACATTTCAAAGATTCCTTAGCTTCCTATGGTAGCACAACAATGTTGACACTAATAATATTTTATACTGACTTTCCAAATTCTCTTTGTCTTACAATGCTGTGATTTCTAGCATCCCAAATTTCAGATGCATGTGCCAGGGTCACATTAGTCAGGAGTCTCATAAATCCAAATGCTTACACCAGAATATAAAAGAAACCCAGTTTCACAGTACAGACTTGCATGCAATGTAACAGCAAAGGAATCCCCCCCACATCTGACTCCTCTTGCTCATAGGAATACTTAAAGAATCTTGTACAGGAATGGTTTATTTAATTAAAGCATAGTGTCATACTGCAGCTTCTTAGTGTTCCCATGGGAAAATACTTAACTTTATGTGGGACAAAAGTAGCTCTCCATCATCAGAAAATGTGAAAGCAGAACTGAGCTCCTTGGCATTTTTGAAAGAATTACACCCTCTGTGCTTGAGCTAAGTATAGTCTCCATCAGCTGCTAATAGATGTAATGATGATGTCCCATACTGGTTTCTGGGGGAAAGTGGGGCTGTATCAGGCAGGCATCTTGAATAGGTGCTACACCACCCACAATGGCAAGAGATGGTCAGCAGACTCCTCTCCAAAGAGATGGCTGCCAACATGTGAACCCCCAGAAGACAGGGTGCTCACCACAGAAAACACAAGCTACAAGCAAAGCACTCCCAGTTACAGTTCCTCTGTGTTTCATTCAGGCAAGAAAAACTTGGGTTTTTTGTTTTGTTTTGGTGTGGGTTTTTTGTGGGCTTTTTTGTTTGGTTGTTTTTTTTTTTTTTTGTTTTGTTTTGTTTTGTTTTAAATAAAAACAAAGGAAAAAGAAAAAATAAGGAAAAGTCAGTAAAATGCAAAGTGGAGGGAACGGGAGAGGGGAAAAGAGGGATTAACTAAGGTTTAGGGCTTCCATGCCCTGCTGTACTTGGCAGCCCCCTGGGGCAGCTCCTCAGCTGAGATCCCTCTGCAAGCAGCCAGCACAGCTCTCCCAGGCTCCACTTCTCAATTCAGCTGAGCCTTGCACAGACAGAAAGGCAGAAAGGCAAAGAAACAATAAATCCCAGGGAGGTCAGTGGACACAGAGCTGAAGCAACCATGGTGCTCTCTGGTCACATTCCAAACCCACTTCATCTTTTGGCCTCTGGAGACAGATAAACAGCCCTATAAAAAGCACATGGGAGTGTGGGGAGGGGAAGTCCTTGAATTTAAGATGAATTTCCTATCAAGGCCACAAATATTCATTGGTTCTGCTACCAAGCATATAATAGCACAAAAATAACATTTCCCTCAAGATAAACAGCTTTTCTGATACCCAGGAGAGAGACTGGCTCCTCAGTCCATCTTCCTTTCGGACCAGCTCATATCCTATATATTGCTCTGTCTGCTTTTTCCTCTCCTTTTTGCTGGGGTAGGTGTACCACCTGGGGCACATCTGGCACTCGTGCCCTAGACACACACAGAGAATGAGCTCTTGCCTATTCCTCTGTGCAGAGCATCAGGAGTCAGAGTCTTCCTCACAGGCAGACATTCAGCTAGATGACCTGGAAACATCAATATCTAATGATAAATTAAAAGCACTGGAAAAACCAAGATGCAAATACCCTTAAAAGAATGTTTGCAGTCTGTGAGATCTCATTAAATTACAGCTTTCCAGCATTGGCCCCTGGCTTTGCAGCAGCTGAGGTGCAGTAATGCAGTGAGAGAAGCTTCCTAGGCTGTAAATCAAGCCTGTGCTAAGACACTGTGTTTAATGTAAAGGAACTTGGAATCTCTACATCTCCATCAAAAACCAAATGTGGAAAATGCATTTAGGCCACTTAATGGAGAGCTGAACCACTGTGAAATATTCCTGCAGTGGAATTGTTGCAAAGAAAAAGCCTCTGGCTTAGATGAGGAGTTACAGCAGTCTCTTGCCAGGTATTTTGTATTAAGAGCTAACTTTAAACTGTGTATTGTTTCCAAGAATTACAAGATAAATAAATAGCCCTGGTTCCACATGATAACTAAACATTGTTGTTCAGCTTCAGTCAAAGCACAGTCAAGGGTTTTAGAGCCTGAATCAAAGCACACAGAACTTGAGTGTCTTGTCTTTGACTTCTACTCAAAACTGAGTCAGTTACCAGCACAAAGAGAGATGTTAATCAGAAACCACTAATGCTTTTTCACTGCTGACACATCAATTCTGGTTCTGGACATATTTCTGCCCAGGAATGTGGGCACAAATCTGGACTCTCTGGAGATCTGGGAAACCTCGACAGCAGCAGTAACAGCTTTAAATTATGTGTGTTGCAAAGGGCCTGAATCCTTTTCTCAGGCTATTAATCTGCAAAAAATGTAATAGTCTCCAACCCTTTTGAGCCTACTTAAGGAAAAGCTTTCACTACCCAAACAAGACTCTTGCTGGAAAGCTTTTTTAGCCTGGCCTACTAGCTTATCATGAAAGTGCTTTTTTTTTTTAATTCATCAGTCTCGAAACTGGATTTTCCAGAGACAAAAAAGCCCTCATATAGTCCCATTTGTAGTATAAATTTTGGTCTCACTCTAGCAGACAACTCTTGGATGCTATGCTGAACAGAAAGGATGGTTGCTTTCTTGACTCACAATCAGGCAGCTGATCATTTCATGACAACTGGCAGAAAGAGTTTTCCTGCCTAAAACATAATAAATATCGGGAGCTTTTATCCAATCAACAATGGCAGCAGTGCATGAGCTATTGATGAATGCAGATCAGTAGCAGTTAGTGTCAATAATGGGATCTCCTTCATACCCTGTCTATTCTGCTGCCTTCTCAAACACCTTGGCATCCTGTGGATGACATAGGATCCACCATTTTTTCATCTAGTTTAGCAGGATTTATGAGCATCGATAAATATTTCTGTTGGATAAGTAAAGGATTAAAAAGCTTGGCTGAGGGAAAGACAATTCCTGCCCTTCCCTGCTTCCCAAATCAAACACCAGTGAATCAGCTGTCATTCAGCAATTGTCCAGAATTAAGTAAATGCACAAACTGAATGCAACCAAATGCAGTTGGTACTAAACCCTATTTCTGTTGGTACAGAGGCCATCAGCAACATTAGGAAACACTCTGAAGTATCATTGCTGGCAGAACAGAAGACCAGGGTGACAATCCCTATTGTAAGACACTCAGAGTACACCAGGAATGACACACTTGCTATGTTGGACCATCAGGTCTTAAATGCAAGCAGTGTGCTGCAACAGCTCAGAATGATCAGAAGTCCTGACATCCAAAACTTGAATGAAAAGGTAGGTGCTGTGGATTTTGAATGAAAGCTAAAAAAACCCAAAAAACCAAAAACCTCTTTTTTTTTTTTTATGTTGTACTAGGTTTTATTTTAAAAAGGTCCTTATATGCATTTTTAATTCTGGAAAATGGCACTTCCTTGCCACAGCCAATCGCATCAAAAACAACTGCACTTCTCAGCTGTAGTTATTTCCAACCTTCTGGAAGCCATTGTTCCCAGCATAAGGAACTGTTTAAGCACTCTCTAGTCTCAAGAGGTCATCAGAGTAATTTTGGAAAGATTAAGGCAAGCCTCCTTCATGAGTAAGTTAAAATAACCAGAGCGACTTTGTCCTGGAGTGGATGGGGAGTGCTCACATATCCTTTGTGTCACCTCTGGGAATGAAGGGGATTTCCGTTCTTCTGCAGGGCAGCCGTAAATACCTGATACTACCAATTCATGACAAATCTGGAAGAGATCATCCACCTAAGCCTATAGGTTCCATATCTGTGTCAAAATACGTGGAGGACTAGACATGGCACCTTGTTCTGTTAGAGGTTACCTGGATCCTTTAGAAGAGGCCATTGACCCATGGGCTGGATATAGTTAGGGAATGGTTTCAGCCCTTTTGCTAAAGAAGAGTGAAGCAAGGGTCTCAGTGCAACACTTGGAGCCTAACAAATGGCTCCTGCAAGGAGCTCAGAGCCATGGATGCTGCCATTGCATCCTTCAAATCAGGGGAGAGTAACTGGCAGTGATACCCATCTTTATAAAGACCAGATGCTGTGTCTTAGGGAATATCCTGTCCTATATTCAATGTTCATATGATGTCAAACATCTTCCTTTGCTCAGGAGTGTATCTCAGGCTCCCAGAGGAGTCCTGACACAAGCATTTTCCCTTTTGCAGATCTGTGGTGCTCCAGGAGACCAGCCATGTGCCACAGCAGCCTGTGGGGGAGCTTTGTGCCAGGACAGTCATGGACTAAGGCATTGTGGTGGCCCAGACTGCACTGGAGCTCTTCCTCTCTCCTCTGAGGCCTTCAGGAAAGCTGAGGAGACTGCTGTGATGCTAAATAACTTGACTACTCAGCTACAGGAACCTGAGAATCAGGTGCTGTATATCAAACCTACATTTGTTCAGTGAAATGGATGGAGGATGAGATTTGGGAGGTCACAAATCTACAAAAACTTTTGGACAAAGAACGATGAACTCTGTCCCAGCATCATAGACCTATCATGATTCAGTACCAGGTGCAAGCCAAGAGATTGGCTTTATCTAGATCTTCTTCCTCACAGCTTCTAGGATTTCAAAAGCCATAGTACCCTGTATCTCTGGGAGTAGATGGTTTCAGGCTAGAATTGTCTAAATTTGTACTGGGAAAAATTCAAATGGCACCATTTGTCAGTAGCCTGACATGCTTATTGCAATGGGATTACTGCTGTGCATGGCGTTAAGCTCTATTTATACAATTTCATACTACTCTGTTTGCCAGTAAATTACTTTTGAAAATAATTTCAAGATGAAACTTTTCTGCCCCCAGTAATGTTTAGGAGGGCATCAATTATTCGACTATACTGCACAGTAGCAGTGGAAAGTAATTCAAGCAAAGTGTGGTCAATGCAACATATGCCAAGGAAACAAAACAAACAAATCCCAAAGCACCACTAGGGAATTTGTTCTTATTAACCGTCAGAGATGATGCCTGTTACAGTTATAGGCAAAACACATTTTCCAGCAGAAATAACATTCTGCTGTGGCTTTGTCCTGTCCCTGCAGGATGCCTGGGCATCCATTTCCTCTTTTTAAAACACACTCGACACTGCATCCCAGCCAGCCGGCCTGGAAGTGAGTAATTGGGGACCGCCCCGGGCCCGGGATGCAGAGAGGCCGAGGCGGGAGCGCTGCCAGGCTGCCGGGACATCGTTGTGCTGCGCACGAGCCTCAGGCACCTCTGATAACAGCAGTGAACTGTTTGGAGATATTTCAGAAATAAAAACATCAGCATTTTTCTCGTTGCATGGGGAAAGACCAAATCTCTTCCCTCTGCAGACCACAGATGTACCTGAGCCATTCTTGAAGGCAAAGCCCCTACCAAAGTAAAATACCGTTGGAATTTGATAATTAGTCTAAAGTTCTCATTTAAATTATCCAGAATACTCATTTTAGTGGCAAAAGATAACTTTTAAAGACAAGCCTTCAACTCATGACAAATGAAATCCCATTTTCTCTAATCAGACCTGAATCTGATATGATCAGCTTAGATCTGAATCTGATCACTGACAAGCTACAGTACTGCAATAACTGTCGGTACTCTTTTTCAGAAACAGAAGGGGGCTGTGGTTTAGCAGTGGTTGCAGAGAGAAAAAAATGCTTGTTTTAGTCTTTTTCTGAGGCCAGATGAAGCCGAGGGTGTAGCAGCTTCTGGAGTTCCCCAAAGAGGTCTCCTACTACTTTTCAAAGCCACATGAAGTGATTCCAGCTGAGGCTTGGATCAAAATTACCTTTGTGTCAGAGCCCAACTTGCAAAGCAATGACAGATAACCTCCAGAAAGTGGCACTGCTGTTTCTAATAATATTTCCAGGTTAAAAACATTAGAAAAATGGCAGAAGACAGCAAACTGAAAGGCTCACAATTTAATGGGCAACTGGAGACAGCTATGAATCAAATTGAAGTTGATGGAGAGATCACTAAGGAGGTCATCCAAAAAGTGAAAGTCTTCTTGTTAGGTAAATATGCAATGTTCTTTTTGACTCATTTTTCATAAATATATTCCAATATAATACAGCATAATGGACAGCCAGAAGATGATCTAGCTGTGTATGCATGAAAATTCTCATCTACGTCCTGAGCTGTTCAAACTTTTTCAATCCCTTTTTTCTAGTGCTTCTTTCTCCCAGTGACAGTACTTTGTATCAATTTTTCAATTAATCTGTTACATTCTGATTATCATATTTTATTACTGAGTTTAATTTGAAGTAACTCTCTTTGTTCCTGGTTTATCTGGGTAAAGGACTACTAAGATAATTTCTTACAATATGTAATGGTTAGGCATGTCCAATGCATCCTCAAATTGTTATTCCACTCCCTTCTTCCAGGCCCATAAATAGAGGCTCTCAGTAGGGAGCGTGGGAATTAGGACACATCCCATTCCATCGTCTCCATAAAGCTGTAACTCCAGGAATCAAAGGATTCTGGTAGAACTTCACAGCTCTCATAAAAAAAAAAAAAAAAAACCAACTGTATATACCCTAAAAATTTTCCACTCTCAGGATTGCAGAAAAATGCTGTAGGAAACAGATCCTAAATTTTTTACCAGATGCACATCACAGGGTTCGAATGTGGCAGGATTTTCTTTAATCTCTTCAATGTAGCTGATCTCATAAATTTCTATGCATTGCAGTCTTTTGGCATTCATACCTCTACATCCAAATGGGAGCAAGGGCAGAGGACAGAGGACTTCTAATGTTCAGAAAAATTTACATTATTTTATTGATTTAGAAGATTTAGGTCCATTTGATTGCTTAAGAGTCTCAGATTTTTTATTGATAGCCACTGATAATTCCATCTTTCACTCTTCTTTTATATTTCTTAGTAGATATACAGCACTTATTAACAATTTTAAAAGAATTTTTTCAAATCTTTGTTTTGCTAATTTTAAGAACAGGAACAGCTGAAAAACATACAGTTAAACATTAAAAATACATTAAATCTGCTGTACTTGACATTGATGTGAATGGTGATTCTGGATGAATATATTTCTACAGGAAATAGCTCTCAGGAATGCACTACTGTTTGTACACTAAATGTCTTCTATTTAATTCTTGCTGACTTACTCTGTAGATTAACACAACTATATCTTAACTGCTTTATCATACAAGGTCTTGCCTGTAAATGGAAGTAAGCAGAAGACAAAACTGATGATGTGACTTCTCAAGACATTGACTACTCTGTGTGTGCCTCTGTCTCTTAGTAAAGAGCTAGGACAAGCTCATTTGTAATGGGAATTTTCAAAATGTGATTTTTTCTATTGTGAATTCCCATTCTATATAAGTCTGACCCAAGTTTCCTCTGCAGCTTAGCCCTTCTCATTAACCAGCAAAGGAACCACTTTCTCAATATTGTGGCAACTCCAGGGAAGGGATTACACCCACTGGCCAGCTTGGAAATCTCCATTCACACCCCAGCCTCACCAGCACCTCTTTGATCTGTGGGCCAAGGAAGAAATGGGCTCTGACACATCTAGCTGTGCTGGGCACTGATTTAAAGCCCTCCATGGGCTCTGTCCTACATCAGAATTTTAATAACTCAGTTCAAAGTGGGTTCAAATCCTCATTTCAGCCAGTTCTGACAACACTAACAGCAGTACCTGGAAGCATAATATTAAATTACAAAGTGTTGGAGATAATTCTTCTACCCCCTTGCTGTGCCTGTCAGCTTTATTCTCCCACATAACTCAAAGGGTAGGCAGCCATAATGACCATTTACTGGGAGGAGGGAGCCACTTCAGGATACTCTCAACCTCCATTTCTGTTGCAGACGAGAGTGCGCCTCCAGAAGACATTGAGAAGGTGGCAAATTATGTTCTGCAAATAAACCTTCCCCTGACTCCACAAGAGCTCGCAGGCATGCTTGGCAAACTCCAAAGCATTATGAACCACTGTGAGAAGTACAAACTGAATAATAAGAGAAACATAAAAAGGGAGGATGCTCAGACACTGCTGGTGGAGGCACAAGAAGCTGAGTAAGTAGAGCGTTTCCATACTGGTGTGCCAGCTCCAGCTGGGGTGGCACTGTGCACAGTAGGGCTGCTCCATACCCCTGGCATAGCACTGGAAGGAGAGTTCAGATGGAGATTTCACCTTGCCTTTTCCACAGGGCCTCTCCAGCAAGAAGGAGCCATCGCCACATGGGCTGCAGGAGCCAAATGCTGAAAGGAAGCAGCTCCTGACAGCTCTTGCCTCCTCTGCCTTCTGAGTCAGAGAGGCCAAAGCAGCTCCTTAACTCCACCTTGGACCTGGGGGAGCATTACATCTGGCTCACTGGGTGGTTTGAGTAAGGGTGAGAAAGACCCAACAAGAGAAAAAACCTGTTCATCCATGGGTCTTCCCTGCTAGCTGTGCACCACCAGGCAGCCAGCAGCACCCAACCTCACCCTGAGTACAGCAACTCAGGAGCTCCCCCACAAAGTCCTCTCCTGAGGTTTTGTTTTACCAATTCACCACAATTTTAATGGTTGGTTTTGGACCTGAGGAAACATTCCTGTGTGTCAGCATGGGTGCATTTGAAACATGTTCTTGCATTGCTCACCACACCACGATACTACATACGCTTCCTTTTTTCCATTTTAGCAAAGCAGGTAAAGCTCTTCTGCCAGTGAATGAAATTAATAATAAACTAAAAAATGTTGTGAAGTCCCAAGGACACTCCAAAAACACCATCATAAATTTAAATGAGAAGATACGAGGCATCAGAACACAAATCTCTCAGGTATCTTGCTGCAAATATTTTAATTTATTTGCTAGATTTATTAGAAAGAGATACTTCATTCTGAAGTTTCCTTAAGATAAATAAACAAAACCAGAATGTGGCACAGATATGACACCAATTCCATACTGCTTAAGAGTCTCTTAATCCACTGACAGTCCCTCATTACCACTCTCCACAAGCTGAATGGATGTTGCATAAGAAATCACAGCCTTCAATTGCTCTGTTTTAGGCTGAGAACCAAGTGAACAAGACAAACGATAAACTGTATGACTTGTCAGCCAAACAGACTGAGGTGGAAGATGAACGTGCCACATGGCAGGCAAAAATGCTGATGAGCAAGAATCAAGCTACAAAGGCAAGAGCAGAGGCAGAAGCAGCTCACAAGCGAGCCCAGAAAATTGATAATGTAAGCCCTTCTGTCACATGTTAAGGGGAAAAAACCTCCTCCATGTTTAATAGTATTTTTGCTTCAGAAGCATTGCCATGCTGTCATAAAAACGTAACATTTTCCTTATGCCATGCAGTGTAAAATGCCACAGTTAAGAAGAATTTGTGTTTTATTTTAAGGTTTCTGGCATACACTTCTGTTTGCTTGAATGACAGAAAACATACACATTTCTTCATGACATTTTTTCTTGCAGTGTGTATAAGACTTGTAGTCACCATGGGCACCAAAAAACACAACAGAACAAATCACAAAACCAGATATTAAAATACATGAGTGAGGGAAGCAGCCTGACAATTCATCCTGTGCCGTTCTCCTTCAGAGATAATTGCTGTGGAAGTTACTTGGAGTTTTTGATTGGCTTGGTGCTTTCCAGTAGTTCAGTTTTTTTGAAAATGCAGCTAGGAATTTGCTAAAATGGCAAGAACCAAGTACCCACACCACAAGCTTGGAGCTGGCCGTACTTCTAAGTTACAAGAACTGTAGGCAAAATCTAAACTGCAGCATCAACAGCAACCTAGATCAGAAGGGACCAGATTATAAATGTAACAGTATATAACAGTATATAAGAGTTATAACAGTAAATATTACTGCAACTGAAAATGTAAAAACCCCAATGCTGCTACAGGTAATTCATTAAATTTGAATTAAGCCTTATGACAAAGTGAAATTTACAGAAAAGCCCTATCAACAAAACCAGCATAAATTTAAATATCTTAAATATTTTCTTTATATCCTTGCCCCTCCCTCTCCTTTAGATTACTCCACTGGCAGTTTGTTTTAATTGATTTCTATCACGTCTTGCAAAGCATTTTTCAATGTCTACAAATTAAGGATATATTTTTTTAATATTTAAGAGAATGAGAAATCTAAACTTTGGTTCAAAGAGAATGTTAAAAAAAGTATTACAACTTCATTCTGTACACCAGATTAATTATTAAATGCTCTTAAACTAAGTAATGACATTTTGTTACAGGAGTTTACTGACGTTAAAAGAAAGTACACCATTCTTCAAGAAAAGCTAAAAGTCCAAGGACCTCCAAAAGTAACACTAGAAAAAGTGAAGCAGTTGAAAAAAGAAGCAGAAAAACTGGCTGAAGAGACTGAGAAGAAGATAAAAAGAATAACAGGTGATGTTCTCACTTCCACAGTGAGTGGTAAGCACTGTGTAGTCATGAATTCAAGGCTACAGTCCTTGCCCACAGACATTAACACACTAAGTTCACCCAAAATTAGGTTTAAAACAATTTACCTGGTGAAAATCCCTGCCTGAAGCCACTAATTTTAAAAGCAGTTGAATTGATTTGGCCTATGTACTTTTTCTGACTTAAATAGATTGCTATAAGCAAATGTTAAGAACTGTCCACATAGGGACTTGCAGAGATTTTCTTCACGGCAAGTGCAAAACCTGCATAAAACCTGGCTGCAGATTTAGCTGGAGGCCCTGATTTATGCATTTGCTTTGGGCACTTGGACCTTCTATCCTTCCTCTATGCTCTGTCCTTCCCCACATCACCCAGACAAGGACTTGTGTGACAGAGCTGTAGGGCAGCTGTTTTCCATCAGCCCATACTTGCTCCCCTTCAGACATTATCTCTGAGCAATGGCAGAGCAAACCAGCTACAGCTATCAGCTACCAGTGGAGACTGAAGCTGGCGTGCCCTGGCTCTGTGGGGCCATGACTGCCAGGCAGAGGGGTCATGGGCCCTGCAGACCGGAGCCGCTGTGGCTGTGCTGTCACCACTGCTCACACAGGCTCAGAGGGTCACCAAAAAGGAGGAGCACATCCCATGTCCCTGCACACAGGGAAACTAATTCTCATTGCAGTCAAGGTCTGGGCATTCCCACTGGGAACCCTTAGGCCTAGGATCCTGCCAGGCTCAATACCAGAAAATACCACATATCAGCAAAACTGAAGCAGAAACTCTGTCCCAGGAGAATACTCTTCAGGACAGGATCCAAATAAATATTTTGAGCACATACCTTGAGAAAAGGCATTAAGATTATCCAAGTCACTCTAAATGCCCAGATGATAAGGACATTAGAAACAGGCAGTGAATCCTGTGGGTATAACTCATTTCCAATGCCTTTACATTGGTGTAGCTTCACAGGAACCAGCATAAAACAGTTACACAAGTGAGGGAGACTTAAGCCCATCGCACCCAAACTGTCTAGGCTTTACACACATCAGTGGACACTGTTCTCTGACTGTTTCCATTTAAACCAAGTCCTTTAAGAGCTCCATGTCTTGTCCCATCCTAGCTGATGGACAAAAGCACATGCTGTAAAATTGATTTCTTCAAGGCTATCATGCTCTTACACTTACACAACAAATGTGAGCATCATTGCATGTCTCTGGTCTTCCAGATTTGGAGAAGAAGCTTCAGGAACTGAATCAAACCAAACAAGAAAAAGCAGAGCAACTGAGACAACTAGAGGAACAAGTGATAGCCATTAAAAATGAAATCATGGAGCAGGAAAGCAAGTATGCAACATGCAAGAGTTAGGGTCTGAACAGACCATCAGGTAAAATGAAACTGAAATCACCATGATTACCAACCACATCCTGAGCATCCTGGCACAGGCCACTGTCCTCCAGAAATACATCTGAAGTGGCCTAGTGAATAATGTAATTTTATCTTTTTTTCTTTTTCTTCTTTTGTCCAGTTGAGTTTATATGGAAATAGGAAATACCTTGTAATAAACCATGTGATTCAGTAATCAGGTGTAGTCTTTGAGGGAGCTCTACAATACACTCCTGGGACAGTCTAGGGCTTCTTGTGGCGGAGGGGTTGGAAATGCAAAAGGAGGATTGCTCAGAGAGCTGCTGGTAGCTGTCTCAAAGACAGGCTCCCAACACCCTGTGTCTTCTGCCAAGCCCTAAAAACCGCGGCTGTGCCATGACCCTGCACGGGCTGCCCAGGCTGGATGGGGCGATGCCGATCAAACCCTGCGGGATCCCGCGTTCGCCCCGGCTGACAGCCGGCAGCACCGCAGGCATCGTCGCTGCTCCAGCCCCATCTCCCCTCCGAGGCAGAGCGGGGGTCCCTCAGCAGGGCCCTGGCGGTGGGAGGGTCCCGCTGTTCTCCCTGGAGAAGCGGCGGGCAGCAGCTCCCACCGCGCGGGGGGCGACAGAGCCGACTCCGCGGTGCCCGCTGGATGGCAGTGCTCGGATGCTCAACGCAGGAAACATCTTAAAAATCTTTCATCGGGCATTGCCGCTCCTGCAAGGCACGTTTTTCTTACGCTGATAGGGGGTTTCACGCATTTTTCATTAATGTAACCGACAACTGGAGAATAACTCCGGCTTTCAGGTTTAAGCTGTGAGTCTAAGGGGCCAGAAATGTTGAAAACCAACTTCTCCGGCTCTTCCCACAATGCAGCACTTCACAGAAGTCAGGGTTCACTCAGCAATTTATTTTAGCCATCAAGAACACATGAATTGGCTTGAATTTTAGGCTGTAAGTATTTTTTAAAATATATTAATAAAGAAGGAATCTGTGGTTAAGCAAGTGTTACAGACGTTTAAAAAAGACTGAAGTGAGCTATGCCTCAGTTTGAAACTCCCACCCTTTTATACATACTCCTGCAGGACACAGAGCAGACTAAGGATGGGTTTTCCTCAGTCAGAACCAGTTGTGTCATTCCTGGCTGGACTGTCCCACTGCGAGGGACTTCATTCAGCTGCTCCAGAGCTCGGATGCAGCCCAGACCACATCTGTAAAACTCAGGAATGCTCTGCGGGAGCACAGGGCTCTTAACATTTACTCATGCCAGCAGCACCCGTGAAACAATCCTTATCGATCCCCCGGAGATAAACACTGCATAGTCATCACCCTGTGTTTACAAGAGCTAAAGCAGCATTGGTATGCGCTGGGGGCTTGGGTGGGAATTGCTGGCAGATGAGATTTCAGAGATACTCCTCTAACTCAAACCAGCTGCGCTCCAGGGCAACGTGCAACACGCATTACACTGTAACACATTCTGTTGCGAAAATAATGGAATCAAATTATAATTTTGATATCATCTAAAAAAGCCACCTGAACCCAGGAATGCACGGAATTTGTGGGTTAGCATTTTCTGAATTTTAGCACCTGTGAGGCATGAGCCTTCTTTCTAAGTTATTAGGCTGTAATCAGATGATTGTATTTAGGCTGACTTTGACCTAATGAAATCAAACATCTCTGTTTCACTTGGAGCACACACCAAGCTGCTCACATGCAGGTCTCCAGGTAATGAAGGATTTTCTGCAGGTTTCAATGCATCTCTGCTGGACTGCACCTGGAAGAGGCAAACTGAAGCTCTTTGACAGAAATTCCCAATTGCATATAAACCAAAATTATTTCATTCATGGCTTTAAAAATCTGAATTCACAAGCAAAACGTTGAAAGAGAACTGCCTCCTAAAATCCACTGTTGACTATGAGAATTGCTGAATGGCTTTCCACAAGCTGCATGGATGAGAAATCTGGAAACACAATGCAGTCAAACAGCCTAGAGAGGAGATGTATCCATGGGGGGAAACAGAAATGGCTGGAAGGAAAGCGGAAGCAGGAACAAGAAATTCAACACAGAGTCTAACCTCCCCTCCCTGCCTCCAAGCATGCTCAGACACAAAGGAAGCAGATCCGATGGGACCAGTGGCCACAGAACTCCAAATCCATCCTGTGACAGCTTCTGAAGTTTACAACTGTGCAGCATTTCCCATTGGAAGTGATGCAAAAACTTTCAAAGTATTTTTTTCAAAATTAATTTGTGGGGAAAATACTGTCTCTAGATAAAAAAAATACCTATTTGTAGTTCCCCCTGGACCTCCTCCCTGTAGGCAGAAATAGCTTCAGAAAACTGTTTCTTGAAAAAGAATTAAGTTTCCTGCTGCAGAGCATTTTTACTTCAATGGCATTAATCAAAATGCAAATAACGCAACCGAAGACATAGAATCAAAGATATATTTAATCAAAATCACATCATCAGCTCTGTCTACCAGGCATTTGACCACTGCAGTGTTTTAATAAGAACATGGGTGATCAAGCGGGTCCCACTGAGGTCCAATTGTGAAATTTTGGTTTTTGAGACTTCCACCCATGCACAAACACAGACACTCCAGGGCAGTAAAGGTGGTTCATCAACCACAAGGACAGGGCACAAAACTGATTTTTTATCATTTGAAGAATCAAATTAAAATACCCCCACTCACTATTTGTCACGAGCACTGCAGAGAGGGAGAGACACAAGTCCCCTGTTCCTAATTTCTCACACACTGAGTGTGGTGGTTTCTGTGATGTCTGAAAGAGCACCACAGTTCTGGGTGATGGTGGCCACCCCAGGCTGTGGCTGAAGCTCCAGCTCAACCCCTGATGTCGCACGGCAGGGTCACCCCCAGGCTGGAACAAAGCACATTTTCATGCTCTCTGTGCCAAGGCACAAAGGAGCCCATAGGGAAGGACAGGACTTCTACAAGGCTATGAAACTGGGGGGGAAGAAAAAAAAAAAAAGAAAAAACTTCAAAGTCAGAAAAATATGGGACAGAAAAAGTCCAGTGGCAATGGAACAGTTGCGCATGGGGTGATGCTGCTGCCCATCTGCCATAGGCCAGAGGAGGCTCTACCAGCAGCAAAGTAAAACATTTTCTGTTAGTGGGGGGCCAAAAATGTTTGTTTTACTGAAGCTTAGAAAATACAACAGGGTTACGAAACTGAATTTGTTTTCTGAACTTAGAAGATCACATGGGAGAAGAAGTTTAGAATATTACAATTCCTGCCCTGTCACTATAGAATGATTTAATTTTATGGATATCTTTAATGAAACAGCTTCACAAGTTCTTTAATCCAGAGTCTTGGGTTATGTTTCAAACCTAGTGTTTAACCTTTAGGGCAAGTCACTTGGTATCTCTCTGTTTCTGCTTATCCATCTGTAAAATGAGAATGAACATATTTACCTACCTCGGCAGGGTTTGCTGGGCCAGACAGACCATGGTGTGTTTTCATTCTGGCACTGCAAATAGTGAGGGCAAAGTGTTCTTGGGGGGCACTGGTACCTGGTAAAGATTTACACAAGTACACGTGTTACACGTGTGCAAGCAAAACCTGGGTATATAAACCCAGGTATTTGTCCCAGCCACGTCCATCTTTTATACAGACTCCTAGCCATTTATTTAACACTAAACACTTTCCCTGGGTGCTGAGGGAACTCTGCCACCAGCCAATGAAGCCCCCATGTTCCCCAGCAGAGGCCAGGGCACTGACATGGGAGGCTGGGGCACAGGGGCAGCTCCAGCACAGCCATTCATTCCTTGCAGCTGCCCCAGGGAAGGCAACAGCGTCCTGTGCTCCCAGGGAAGGTGACACAGCCTGGCAGTGGCTGCTGTAGGCTAGCTGGGCCTCTCTGCCTGTGCCAGAGCCAGACCTGGCAGCACAGCCACCATCCCCAGCAATGGCACTCCAGAGCCACGTGTGCTGGCACCGCAGCACCAGGCAGAGTGGGGCTACTGAGCCTTGCGTGGGACAGCTGTCAATCCCCTGGTTCTTTGCTGGGTTTTGGGTCTTACCACACAAGTATGCACCACCATCCATCCATCCATCCATCCATCCATCCATCCATCCATCCATCCATCCTTTCCTCACAAAGGCCCGGCTTCATCCACACTAGCGGCAGAAGGCAGGATTAGGTCAATAACCCCGTTCCTTCATTGTTTCTCCACCGACAGGGGTAGGGACTGGGGGCACCCGATCGCACCTATCCGCCACCCCCTTCCGATTGTGGCACCCTGCTCAGAGCCCGCTCCCGACGCTGGAAAGAGCACAGTCTGCGGGCCGGGGGGCTGGAGTCCCCGGTGTCCCGCTCGGGGCTCCCTGGCCACAGCCGGACAAGACCTCCCCTTGCCTCCCACCCCGACCGAGCTGCCCTTCCTCGACGGCTGCGCTCCCTGCCCCGGCGAGGGGCCGGGCGGGAGGGGCTCGGCCCGGCCCCGCGGATGCGGAGGGGCGGAGGAGGAGGAGGGCCGGGGGCACCCGGCGGCGCGGGGCCGCGGTCGGGAGCGGCGGCGCCTGCGTGGAGCGGCCAGAGCAGCGGCTTTCGGCGGCGCGTGGAGGGGCAGCCGCGTCCCGTCCCGTCGTGTCCTGTCCCGTCCGGTCCCGTCCCGTCCTGCTGTCCGCCATGGGCCGCCTCCCGCTGTACCTCTGCTGCTGCTGCCTCGGTAATCCCGCTCCGCTCCGCTCCGGCCGCCGTCGGGGCGCGGCGGGCTGGGCGCGCCTCGGCAGCGCCCGCCGGGGCGGCTCGGGGCGCCCAGCCCTGCCGCGCTCCCGCTTCCCTCTCTCACCCTCTGTCCCCCTCTCTCCCTCCGCGGCCGCGCAGCGCTGTGGCCCGCGGCGGCACAGGAGCCCGAGTACAGCTATGGCTGCGCCGAGGGCAGCTGCTACCCCGCCACCGGTGACCTGCTCATCGGCCGCGCCGCCCGGCTCTCCGCCTCCTCCACCTGCGGCCTCCGCCAGCCCGAGCCCTACTGCATCGTCAGCCACCTCCAGGTGAGCGCCGGGCGCGGGCGGGCAGCGCTCCCGGGCACCGCGCTCGCTGCCGGCGCTGGGGCGGCATCGCCTGCTGCGCGGGGGCTGCGCGGGATGCAGGGGGTGCGCGGGGTGCACGCCGGCGGGCAGCCCCCGGCCGGGGGGACGGGACGAGCCGCCGCCCGCGGGTGGGAAGCGCGGGCAGCGGTGCCCGGTGGAGCAGCATCGTGCCCCGTGCGGGACCCCTCACCCTGGGTCCAGGGAATCCCCCGCGGCTTTCGGATCCGACCCCGCTTTCTTGATCGAGGCCAAAAAGGGAGAATGTGCCGCAGTAAGTTCAATTAATGCTTTATTTCCCGGCTCGCTTGGAGCCGTCTAGACAGCTTCCTAAAGGAGAGTGGGCTGTAGGGCTCGGCAGTGTTTTGTCCACAGTCCCCGTAATGCAATTACATGTGTATGGTCTCGGAGTGAAAGGATGCAAATGAAGTTGTCTCAGCACATCTGGTGAGCTGCTGCTTTTTAAAGCCAGAAGCAGCTCACCAAACTTAAAATATCTGAGAGAGAAGGGATGGTGGAGAAGAATAAACTATCAGCTATACGTGGAACTCTGTTGAACTGAAAGTAAAGGGATAATCTCCGGACGAATTACTGTGGAGACAATAGGGCCGGATTCTGGCACTTGGAAGGAAAACCGCAGGAAGCAGGAGAGGCTGTAACACTTGACTCATTTGTGCCCTGAAGTTACCAAGTCCCCCTTCATCCTTTCCCCACCTTTTGTTTTACCGTATAAGTTCTGTCTAATAGCATTAATACTTTATTTGATGTGGGATTTAGCTTCACTGAACATTTTCTGTGTGTGCTGGGATTGACTTCAACAACATAAACATCTCTGGTAGAACAAAATAACAAAGGCGCTTTGTTACATTTTCTTGTCTCAAAAAATATTGAAGTGCCGTTGTAAAAAGCATCACTTCAGAAGTTATCGTGTGTCCATATTCCTGATCTCCCATTTGGGATGTCCCTGGTTATTCTGAACCGCAGTGTGTGGTATTGAAGAAATCGTGGGAGTTGCCATTATCCTCTTAGTAACATGAGGCGTGGCTGCACTGAGTGCTTGGTGGAATTAGGTATTCTAGGATTCAGTTTTGGTCAGAGAAAAGGAGCAAGTTGTGGCATGAAGTGCAGGGGGAGGGAAGCCTGGAGCAGACAGCAGGGATTGTCTTCCTGGGACCCCTGCTCTTGCCATTCTTTCTGCTGGCGGAGTGTTCGAGGGCTCGTGGGAGGTGAAGCCCTGAGCTTGGGAGGAGCCACTGAAGCCAGAACTGGTGAAATGGAAAGCCTGTGTGGTGCAGACCTGCCAGCTGTCACATTCTTGGCATTTGTCTCCATAAACGTGCTGGAGGAATGATGCCTGTGTAGCTTTTGGCAGGGATGAGTTGTTGGTGTGTTGGGGCTCCTTCACTGCCATCCAATGAGCTCCTCTCCGTCATCTGCCCTCTCCTGTTGGTCTGGGCAGGAACCCTCCTTTTTGGTTCAGTTTGCACCCTACCTTGCAGTCAGAAAGTGGTGGTTTTAAGCAGAAGGACAATGCAAAAATAGCACTCTTTGTAGTAATAGCCATGATGGGGTTTTGTCCCCAAAGAAGCTTCCAGCTTTCCCAAGCAGCACATCCCAGACTTGTTCTGAGATTTTTATTTTTTTTTTTTGCTTGGGCAGACCTTGTAGTGTGTGCAAATTGACTTTATGTACACAGTTTGAGGTTGCAATACCAGCTGAAGATGCAAGGTTTGGGTAGGAGTTGGACAAGCTGAATTCAGAGAAAGGGGCTGAATCGCTGAGGGTCCCTTGATGTGCTCTGAGCCCCACGGGAGGTATCCCTAATGCACGCAGCTTGCATCTCCAAGCCAGCTTCCAAAAGCCAGAGTTGTTTCTCACAAGTTGCTAAGATGCAGTTTTGCACGTGTGCATTTCTACAGAAGCAATTCAGCAGTTTTCTGTAGATGTTGCCATTGGTTTTGAATTCCACTGGAGAATATGTGCACTGGAAGAGATTTCCTGAAACTGCAATTTTCATTGAAAGCATGCTTCCCATAAAAATGAAGTTTATGGAATTCCTGGCATATTTTCCATTTGGCAATTTGCATTAATTCATCGAGGTAAAAAACACTTAGCATTTCAACAAAAAACAATCTTTGATGACTCCTGCAGGCAAAATGAGTGGAATGTGATATGGATGGAAAATACTCTTATCTGCAGGAAGCAACTATTGCCCCATGGATAAAATCAGTAATGCTGATTATCGTGTTGTTTCAGGAGGACAAAAAATGTTTCATATGTGATTCGGAGGATCCCTTCCACGATACTCTCAATCCCGACAGTCATCGCATTGAAAATGTCGTCACCACGTTCGATCCCAATCGCCTGAAGCTCTGGTGGCAGTCGGAAAATGGTATGCGGTTTGGCCGGGGCAATTTCCGGGGCTGGGAGCTGTTTTCCCTCCTTTTGTTTAAGGGTACCTGTGGGTTTGCTCTTATCTCTGGCCTGCTGGTTCCTGCCCTGTGAAGGGTCATGCTGTGTGAGGAGCGATGAGTAAAACTGGCTGCTTTTGTGTGCCCTGGAGCAGTCCTTAATCTGTAACAAAACCCCTGGAGTCCTACAGGAGTGTTGGAAACAGCCGCCCAAGCACTCTGCAAGAATCCTTTCCTAAAGAGATGAGTTTCCCACGCTGGCCTCAGATCTTCCTCATATTTGGGCAGCGAGAGCAGAGCAGCCTTCCAGGAGTAAATATCCCAGGGCTTCCCCACGCCGCGGGCTGGGGAAGGAGGGGGTTTGCGCGCAGAGATGGCTCTTGCCCTGCCTGCGCACCTCCAGTTTCCTTTTCCTACCCCAGGACAGTAAAGCCTTATCCCTCCTAACCTCCCTGAGTTTCTGTACCATTTGCCAAACAAGAAAATGAACAGCAAAAACAAGGCAGCTTGTTAAAAACAAAAATTGCGTATTAGTTTGGTGGGGTTTTTGTTTTTTCTTTCAATCCTTCCTCCGCCTGTTTTACTTTTCTGGTTATGCTTTTGGCATGCCTTCATACACAAAACAAGGCAGCAAGGGTTTCTCAAAAGCAGTCCTACCCTGAAACCTTAAAGCCAGCTGGACAGGGTGGGATTTCTGCAAATGCATTGGCAGCAGCTGCCTTATTGTATATGAGAAAAAAAAAAGGTAATATTTCTAACAGTTTTGCTGCCTGTTAAAGAAAGATTTTTACTAAATCCTTTTTAACCATTTAGATTAACTGCTTGCAGCCAGCAGTTCTCTTCCAGCATTCCAGATAATTCATGTTTTTTGCAACAGGCTTGGCAGCATTCACACAGAAAAGTTTCTTAGCTCATAAGGTCATGAAAATGTCCTTCAACAATAAAAAACAAATGATTCTTTCTGTCCAATTCATGTTTTCAGGCATACAGCATAAGGGACCATTGCTGCATGCTTCACAGAAGGTTACAGCTGGTCAAAAATTTAAGTGCCTTATTGTTTTATTATTTTCGTTTCTTACCCTTTCTCCTCTCTGTAAATCTTGATTTTATTTTTTATTTCTAACTACAGTATAATTAGTATCCAGCTGTTTTGAGAGCTCTTTTCACAAGGCAAAATAATATTTCTGGCTGTTTTTCTTCCTTTCTCTGTAGAGTCCTTGACCACAGGTTTGGTTACAGCAGTTTGGAAAACCTTTTTCCTCTCACCATTTTCTTAACCCTTGGAACTGCAAAGCAGGGCTGTGATAGTTGCTTTAGGAGTGTCTCAAAACCAGGTTATAAAGGAGCTGTTCTTGTGGACAGGAGAGTCCAGAGTGAGTGAAAAATGGTGGGGAATGGCCCCCCAGACACCAGTGAGACTGGGGGTGTTGGGGCTGCAGAAGCCTGTGCTGCTGCCGGAGAGGCTGGGGTGTGGGAGAGCAGCCTGAGCCACCACACACATCTGGGCTCAGCATCCCCAGCTGGGCTGGGGGCTTTGGTGCCAAGACCCAGCTTGTGGTGGGCCCATGCTTGCCCAAGTGCAGCGATGCCAGGCACACCCCTGTCTCAAATAGCACTGCAGCTCACGCTCTGTGCTGGGGCTCCTTCCTTGTAGCGCGTTCGGTGCTGATCGTGCGCAGGAATCCCACGCGTGATGCTCTTCAGCGGGTTCTTGGTGTCTCCCCCTCTACCTCTGGCACACATTAAACCATTATATTTCTTTTCCACATCAGAGCCAAGGGGTAAAGAAAATAGTCTCATGCCAACAGAGTGAAGAGCTTTGGCAAAATTTAGATGTAGAGACTGGCAGGTGTACTTGCTTGCTGAACACCTTCTTTTCTCTGCCCCTGCAGGTTTGGAAAACGTGACTATCCAGCTGGACCTGGAGGCTGAGTTTCATTTCACTCATCTCATTATGACCTTCAAGGTAAGGAAGCCACAGCCTTACCCCTAAAACATGAGGAAATGGGAGGTCTGATAGTCTTTCACATCTATTTGGTATTTGGGCTTTGTCTGAACTGTTTGGTCTGAATTTTTCAGAGCTGCCAACCATTAACCAGTGCTGAAGTCATGCAGAAAGGCAGAGTTCTGATTTGTCTTTGAATTCCAGTGAGGCTGCAGAAGGTGTCATGCTGAAGCTGGGCTTTTTGTTGGTGTGTCTCTGGTGGTTGTATTCTAGAAGATTGTTAGCTAAGTCATGTAGCAGCAAGGGTTTTTTTCCTGAAAAAAGTTGGCCATGGTATCAAGTTTTCGTTTGGCAGATGGAAAGGTCTTCAGGAAGAAGGAACATCTGTGCACAAAGTGTCTTTGTTTTTTTACAAACAGATGTTTTGGAATGGTAGCTTACGTCCTGTACATCCAAAATGTTCTTCCCATGTGCACAAATTAATCTCTCAATTTTTACGCATCAGCTTTCTAGGACAGCTGGTTCCTCTTTCCTGTGGCATCAACAAGGGTTTCTCCCTGTGACTTAAGGTGGTGGCTGAGTTGGAAAGTGGTCATTTCTACTGAAGCCAGCAGTGAGGGACCCCCAGAAAACCCTGACACTGCAGCCATTGTACCCCTTGGTCTGCTGTCAGGAGGAAGACTGCAGGGGAAAGATAGTTTTAATGATGCCTTGTGGACTTTGTGTGGTAAACAGTTGAGCAGCCTTACTTCTGGGTTGCTAAATTTTTTTGTTGGGTGAGATACTAGTTTCTAAGTTGGGTGATATTTTCAGCCAGGAAGCAAAGAGAAAATTTCTTTCTAGCTGTGACTGAAATGCTTTTGTGCTTGCCTCTGGGAGGTCCTCCACTGAATACATAAAACTAAGGAAGAGATTGTTGCCATTTCTTTGTAGGTACAAGTCAGGGTTAAATAAATACCTGGTTTTTGAAAGTCAGCACAAAAATGAAAACATGATTTTATATAGGTCAGAGGGATTATTTTTTTTTTTCAAAACTTCATTAGTTTGTTTTTCTAGAGTTGGATACATGTAGGTAAGTAGGACACTGGTGTGTGTGAAGCAAATGCAGCCTGCCAGAGTCTGGGCAAGGCCAGCTGTAGGAGAGTCACTGGGGACTGGGGCAGTCAAATGGAGCATGAGTGGATGAAGCTGAAACTCTCAGTCTCCATAAAGAAGGTTTTCCTGAGGCAGCACAGGGGACAGCTGGCACTGAACAGGGGTGCTGCAAAAGGTCGTGTGGTCAGACAAAGGAAATGCTGGGGCTTCTCTGAGCTTCAGAGGTTCCTGCTCAGCAGTAACTTCTGGGTGTCAGAGCTGTGTGGGAAGCACTGGCAGTGGCCTCCTGCTCCCTGCAGCAGCAGAGGAGGGCCATTAGGTCCTTTGTAAAAGATCAGGCAAAGAGGTACAGCAAGGAAGAAGGCTCTGCTGCTTTCCACAAGCTGTGGGGAAAAATCTTTTTGTCTCTGTAAAGCTCTCCTTTAACCCCCACTTTTCAGAAAGGGTTTGGAATGAAGAAAACTTGGAAGTTTTCTTGTTTAAGTGTGTTTAAGCCCTTGGCCACTGAGTGCTGTCTTTTGAAGATGGGTATGAAGTAGTCTATGGTTTGATGAGTGTTATTTCATGTATCTGCCTCTGAGGAGAAAGTGGAATAGCATCAGAAAAGTATTTCCAATATTTCCACATATGAAAAATAGTTGGTGCAGGGAGAGAGATTAAAATCCAGACATGTGGATTGCTCACACGAATAAGATTTAATGTAAATGCAAATAATAATTAACCAAATGAAATCTCATGTTTTTCTTACTGTTAGACATTCCGTCCTGCTGCAATGTTGATTGAAAGATCGTCTGACTTTGGACAGACTTGGCACGTTTACAGATATTTTGCATATGACTGTGAGAGCTCATTTCCTGGGATTTCAACTGGACCCATGAAGAAAGTGGATGATATAATCTGTGATTCCCGATACTCTGACATTGAACCTTCAACAGAGGGAGAGGTCAGAGACAATTTTTCTAATATGTTTATTGTGTAGACTTTTTCCTTACAAATTCAGATTTCTCTTATTTTTGAAGCTGAATCTTTCATTGTTTGATTTTTCCTCTAGGTAATATATCGTGTTCTAGATCCTGCTTTTCGAATTGAAGATCCATACAGTCCAAGGATTCAGAGTATGTATGCAGTTGCCTTTCAGGCTGATTTGAGAGCATTTCAGTACTTACTTGCTTACAAAAACAAGTAATCCACTAACAAGTCATGCATTAGCCCCAATAGCAGTTTTGAAGTCATATGAATACCTTTGTATATGGCTCTTTTTCCTGACTCAGACAGTGATGTGCAGGGAAACAAAGATTAGTGTTGTGAACTCAAGGGATTGCTCTTGCACACTTCTTTGGATTTGGTCCTTTTCTTAATTGATAGGGATTTATTTTCATTAAAGACCCCCTTTCCCCAAAATACATGCAGTTGCCAAGAGAAGCCTTGGAATGTAATCCTGTAATTGTACAGTATTCAGAAAGCAAATGAGGAGAGCTACAAAGGTACTTATTTCTTTGTGCATGTCTAGCTAAAATTTGTTTTATTTTTCAGAACAAGGTTGTAACTGGAACAGTTGGCCATGGTAGCACTGCATGGCTGGGCCACTCAGATGTGGTCATGAACCACAATTTGCTGTAGTGTTCATGCATGGTCATGGCAATACTTGAGGAATCTGTTGCTCAGTGTGGCTTTAAGAGAAACCTTGGGGGGTGTTTGGCCTGAGGGAACTGCAGTGCTTGGCCTTAACCTGACCTCTGATTTAATATGCATTCTCAGGTTGGGTTCATGTCCTTCAGTGTAAAGCTACCTGGAGCAAAAGGAAATATGTGAAGTAGAGGAGTGTCTGCTTGTTGCTATGCGTTTAATGTTGGTTTTTTTCTTTACTCAACATTTTAAAGGAGAAACTGCTTTCATGGGCTTCAAGTGCTTTGTCAGGCCTAGTTCAAGGCTATAAGAAATTACATAAGATTCACAATATCAAAGTAGACATGTGGATGGTATTAATTACTGCAATATTGTATTCCCATGGATTATCCCTTAAGAAATTCTTTGTATTTGGTCAGTGATGGGGTATTACTTTTTTCCACAAAATGTAACTAATTACATTTCCTGGGAAAGTTGGACGTGTACAATAGAAGAATTATTTGTCTTTGTTTCCAGCTAAGACTTTTTCCAAAAGTCTCATAACTCTAATGGCTCCTGGTCCTCTTGGCAGCAGTTTTTGATATCAAGTCCTTACCCATCTTATATTTTAAAACCCCAAAGAACCAGTGTCTTTTAGGTAGTGCTTTTCTCCTTGCCTTTAACATTTGTGTATGTGCCTGTGCATGTCTATAATAAAATAGACCATTATTTTAAATTATGTTTAAACTTACTTATACAGTTATCAACTTGTAATAAAATAATGTAATTTCTTTTTCTTTTTTTTATTTGGGGAGTGATGTGTAGGTGCTGAAATTAAATCTGATCTAATCTGTCCATAGGAAGCATGCTTAGGAAGTCACTCCTGGCTTCCTCCCATTCAAAATATCTGGTAAATAACTCCAAAACAGACTTGCTGATTAGGTATTTTGTGTGTATCCTCTGCAGACCTATTGAAGATCACAAATCTGAGAGTCAAATTTGTCAAGCTGCACACGCTGGGAGATAACCTCTTGGACTCCAGGATGGAGATCCGAGAGAAGTACTACTATGCCATCTACGACATGGTGGTCCGTGGGAACTGCTTCTGCTACGGACATGCCAGCGAGTGCGCGCCCGTGGAGGGCTTGGATGAGGAAGTGGAAGGAATGGTAAATATTCACACTCTTCTGCATAAAACTCTTCTTGTCTGTGCCTCTTTTAAGTGATTTGAACACAAATGTAAAGATGATACTCTGTCCCTCACCTCTGCACGCTTGATTTTCAAACAACAAAACTGTTGTAATTATTCCTCCTTGGCAAACACATCTGTCATTATTGGTACTAATCAAACATGTATCTCAGATCAGGTGATAAGTGTTTTAACATTCCTTTTCTGATTATGTTACAGAGCTGATGAAACTGAAAGGTAGGAATGAAGAAAGGGAGTATAACCTTATTAGGTCAGAGACTGATGTATGAGTTGACTTGGTTACCTTAAAATTGAAGTGGAATAGAGGCATCAAAGGCTGAAACACTTGTGAATCAAACGTAACCTGTGTTTGTATTAGTCGTTACCAGCTGAAAAATCAAGGTTGTAGCTCTAATAAACACAGGCCCTGAAGGAAAACCCTGATTGCCTCCATGGTATGCTGCTGCACAAGTGCCACATCCCTTCTGGGGTCTGCTTTTCCCCATGGTTTTTGCATGACAAGCCATACTAGCACCCTGTTAATGGGTGAATTATTAACTGGTTGGAGATGTGGAAGCATGTGGGAGGGTTGTGTGGGCTGTCCAGGGCTGCAGGATGCTGTCGAGCCGGGTATGCTCCACTGCCCTGTGTTTGGTCAGTGTCTCCTCCCAAGCTTTGCCTTTAGTATTGTGGCTACAGCGCTGGTAGTGCCAGTGGCAGCAGCTGTCACAAAACCACTCTTGGTCTGCTTGCTGCTTGTTCTGTACACAAGGCAAAGCCTGGGACTGATGGATAAACACTAACACCATCACCATCCAAACTGGCTGTTATCTTTGCTGTAAGAACCAAGGCAGGGCTGGAAAGAGGACACTGGGCTAGTGACCTGCTGATGTAAATAGATGCATGTTAATAGCTAATTAACAGCTAATAAACAGCTAACTTTTAGTTCCAAGTGGCTTCTATGATTATTGGGGGGGAATTGTGCTCTCCTTGTTTATTTCTGAAAGCATTTATTCTGGTACTAGTTCCAGTAAGGAAAGAAGGACAAATTTGTATGAAGACACCTGGGCGGGGGAAGGACATTCTTATGGCCCTTTTTGCCTTTTCTAAATGCAGTTACATGGATTAAAGTCTCCAAAAGTATATGTCTGTTATGTGCAAGCTTTGTTTTGCATTCATTGTAGAATGGTTTGGGTTTTTTTCCTTTTTAATTTATAACCAACTCTTTTTTAAATTCTTTTTATTTCCCTCCTTTTTTTTTTTTTCAATTACAGGTTCATGGTCACTGCATGTGCAGACATAATACCAAAGGATTAAACTGTGAGCAGTGTTTGGATTTCTACCATGACTTACCCTGGCGCCCTGCTGAAGGTCGCAACAGTAACGCATGCAAAAGTGAGTTGGAGTAAAATGCAGAGCTGGGTGAGCGTTACATGCTGTTACCTGGGCTTGTGTAAAATCCTTGTGTAAAATCCTTGTGTGTAAAACCCTTCATGTTCTTTGGGTGGCACCGGTGTGTCTTTCCTGCAGAGTTGTACTTCCCCCAGGACTCTCACTCTGCTTTCTGTCTTTGTCACAGAGTGCAACTGCAATGGCCACTCCAGCCAGTGCCACTTTGACATGGCTGTGTACATGACGACGGGGAACACCAGCGGGGGAGTGTGCGACGACTGCCAGCACAACACCGTGGGACGCAACTGCGAGCAGTGCAAGCCTTTCTACTTCCAGCACCCCGAGAGAGACCTGCGGGACCCCGACGTCTGTGAGCGTAAGTGCAGCCGTGCTCCGCAGGGTGGGAATGGCCTTGGGGTCCGTCAGGAAAGGTGGCTGTCTTGGAGGTCGTGAGGGAGCCTGGCTGGGTTTTGTTTTCTCTTTGAGAATCTGGGAATTTACCTGGTCCTT
Organism: Onychostruthus taczanowskii; assembly: GCF_017590055.1. Taxonomy (NCBI): domain Eukaryota; kingdom Metazoa; phylum Chordata; class Aves; order Passeriformes; family Passeridae; genus Onychostruthus; species Onychostruthus taczanowskii. The sequence goes on along the minus strand of NW_024499573.1, from coordinate 4,693,379 downwards.
GTGTGTCCAATCCACGTCATGTTTAATATTTGCAGGAGTGACAGTCTTTCTACACAGCAGTTGAATTTCAGTAATTCCGTGTGAGACTTGGCCTTTCATTTTGTAGCAGTTAATAAAACATGTGTGATGCTTCCTTCTTAGCTTGCAACTGTGACCCAGCTGGCTCCCAAAATGGTGGGATCTGCGACCGCTACACTGATTTCTCCACCGGCCTCATTGCCGGACAGTGCCGTTGTAAATTATTTGTCGAGGGGGAGCGTTGTGACCTCTGCAAAGAAGGTTTCTATGGCCTGAGTGCTGATGACCCAGCAGGCTGTCAGTGTGAGTAAAAACATATGTTCCTTTATGTGTGATCAAAAGCTCTTTGAGGAGCTGTTAGTGCCAGGAGAAGTTGGTTTATGGGATGGATTTTTTTTCCTTTTTTTCATGTTTTGGCTAAAGAAAAAATGTTACTGTAGATTTGATGTAGCTTGGAGTCCACCAGCCCTTAAAAATGTAGTTCGCCATTTGATCCTTCTAGTGTATTCAGTGGAAATGGCATAATCCTCCTTATTTCTTTTCAATTATGAGTCTCTAGGCCAGGGAAGTTTTACTGGAATGAGTGGTGGGCAAAGAATGAAATTAATTTCTGTAATGGGGAATTCAGGGGAAACTTTAATGTATATATTTAAGTTGAACACTGTCTAAAATATGACTTAAGTTGAACACTGTTTAAAATACTGAAGTCATATTTTTAGACAGTGTTCAATTTAAATATATACATTAAAATATGGTTTTTACCTGCCTATTTTTAATATGCTTTTGACCTGCCTTGTTTGTATTTCCCAATGTAGCTTGTGCGTGTAATCCTCTGGGTACCCACCCTGGGGGCAATCCTTGTGATTCGGAGACAGGAAACTGCTATTGTAAGCGTCTGGTGACAGGAAAGCAGTGCAATCAATGTCTGGCAAGTAGTTCACCGTAAAATCAATTGGGAGAAACTGGTGTGAGGGAGGCTGGAGTGTGGGAAGCATGGAGCAAGGTGCTGGCCACTGTCTCTGACTGCCTGCTAGCCCATCCTGGCATTCAGGCTGTAGAGGGCACCTTGAGATGTAAGGAGCCATGAAGTGTGCTGTGTTTTGGGGAGCTGGGATGCATGTCGAGGCAGACAGGAGCATCCAGTCTAATTCCTGGGACCCTAAGGAGTGAGACATTAGGATACCTGTGGTTGCTCTGAAAATGAGGGATCTAGGGCAGTTCTGCTGAAGTCCTTGCTGGGGTGAAAGACAAAATGGTCAGGGAAATAGTGTTACCAAAAAAATTGCTTCCTAAACAGGCCATTATTTTAGGCAGGGATTATTTCACACACATACATTTTGATGTAGTGTTTATGCATGCTGAGTGTAATAGAAACACACTGTCAGATAACTGGATGTGTTTGTACAAACACTGAGAAACTCTTATCTAGCAGTGAACTGCATGGAAAAACCAAACAAGTCTGTCTATCCAGCAAGCAAGTTGCAGAGTAGCAGCCCTGCAAGGGCAGTGCCCTACACAAATACCCACTGCCCCATGTGGCTCTCTTGTCCTTGAAATGGTCAGCAAGGTGGGAGGAGAGCAGGTAGGGAAGTGCTGTTGGTGCTTGTGGGGGTAGACCCACAACCAGGGGAGCAGGATCCATGGGTTGTGGGGCAGTCTGGGACAGCTTGTGCTGAGATTTTAAAGCTGTTCCTTTGGGTGAGATGGAGCTAAGTCTGCAGCAGGTTACAGTGCTGGTGATGTTTCCTCCTGCAGCCCGAGCACTGGGGCCTGAGCAATGACATGGACGGATGTCGGCCCTGCGACTGCGACCAGGGGGGAGCGCTGAACAACAAGTGAGTCTCAGCCCACTTACTCTCCTGTAATCGCTCACCCAGCCTCATGTTTTTGTAACCACAGCATCCAGGGCTCAATGTGCTCTGGGGAAGGATGTTTGATACCCATCTTTCTGCTTCACAAGGTGGTAGATCTTGATTGCAGCAAAGGTGGCAGGGGCATCCATGTCTTTTCTGTGCTGAGCAGCCTCTGTTTGTGCCACTGGTGCAAGTGAACATGTAAAACTGTTTTTAGTGTAGCTCTGCCTTTGTCAGTCATGGTAGGAACTAGGTGTGGTTTAAGCTCTGTCTTGGCTGTAACCCAGGGTATGGTCCATGTCGAAGCTTTGCTGTTAGAGGGTGAAAGCAGGACTCGGGCATGACATGGACAGTGACATGGACATGCTGGTCTTGCTTTGCTCCCAAATCACCCTTTGGCCAATCTGTCTGCCCACCAGTGCTAAGGGTAGCATGCTAGCTGCACAGTACTGCTCTGTTGCCCCAGTGGTGCTGCATGGAGCAGGATGTGGACCTGGAAGTGCCCACTGGGGAGATGGACATTTTTTAGAGAAAATTGTAAGTTTTGAATATGCATCCATCAGCATGGAGAGTTGGAGTCATAGCTTAGATGCCCTGTCAGTGGGGTGCTGGGTAGCCAGCCTGCTTCTCTGACCAGAGCAGTTCTCTGTGTGCTAGGTGTGTGTCCAACCTCTGGTAGTCATAGCTTAGATGCCCTGTCAGTGGGGTGCTGGATAGCCAGCCTGCTTCTCTGACCAGAGTAGTTCTCTGTGCTAGGTGTGTGTCCAACCTCTGCCGTGTCAACAGCAGCATGTTCTTTGGCTTATTTTTTTTTTTTCTCCTCTCCCCTTTCTTCCAGAAACCCTTTGAAATATCATGCTTTTGTCTAAAGCCATGGAAGTTTCCCAAGGGGGTCAGAGAGCTGTTTCCCACTGAAGCCCATGGGACCACACTGGGGGAGTGTGGGACTCATCTTGGTGTGTCTCCCATAGGTCATCACAGCCTACAGACACCCCATCTGCACCAGGGATTGCCGTGGGAATGTCCCACGGGCCGTCTCTGCTGTCTGCTCCCGAGTGAATGATTAGCCCTTGGCAGACAGGAGTGTGGATGTTAGGGATTATTTACTCCCCCGTGCTTGCTCCCTGCGCACAGATGGGTTACACCACACAGCTCATGATTCCCCCAGCACAGCTGCTTCCAGGGCTGTGGGGTAACAGCCCAGCCGTGGCCCAGCCCGCTTCCCATGCACTGAGCCCGCGATTGCAAAAGCGTGTGGGGAGGGGACTGCAGCGTCCTGGCACGGGCAGGCAGCAGCTGTGCTTTCCTCCAGCCGCAGGACGACCGCAAAGCCCAACTCTGGCTCCTGGCTTCTCTCTCTCACGTCATCAGGAAGGGAGAGCTTTGCTCTCCTCGGGGCTCCTCTCCTCAGCTGCTGAATTGCTGCTTTCTGGCTCCCGCTCAGGGTGTGGGATGCTGTGCCTCACCCAGAATTCATCCCTGTGGTGTAACCCAGGTGGTGGAGTTATTGCCTCCCTGGAGGGGATGCTTCCCAGCTCCTCTTCTGGGACAGCTAAGGCACTTCTGGCATCTCAAAGTGAACATTTAAGAGAATCTCTGCAACTTCAAAACCAGTTTAAGTTAAAAATTACTCTTTGTCTGGAGGCTTGAGGAGTCTGGAGAATGTTCATGGAAACCAGAGGCATTTACCTTTAGAAAATGTTTCTAAGTCCCACTCAGATTTAAAGACAGAGGTGTATTTTGGTGGACCAAAAAACCTTCCTTTCAAGAAGTGTGATTGGGTGTGTGCAAAATGTTCTCAAGGGTTCTTTGTGATGCAGGACAGACTCTAGGGACAATAACACAGCTGAAGGCAGTTTGGGGATAAAGCTGTATTGAGTAAAGAAAATGGCTCATTATGAAAGAAGGGGAAATCTGTGTGTCACTTTGGACAGACCTTCTGGTCATGGCTCTGACTGCCCCATGTCACTGGTTGTGCCTGTCTCTAAAGCAGCCAGGGATGGTTTTCCCTGCAGTGTAGCTGCTGATGGTGACCTGTCTGGATGCTTTAGCAAGTGAGAGCAGCTCAGCATCCTGGAGCATGTAGGGTCATGCATGTTCTTGCTCTGCCTGAGACCATACAAACACATAAACTGCCTGTGTGGCTTGCAAGCTTGGACCCAAAGGCTTCCCTTGGCTTCAGGGCAGATGTGCCTGTCGGCTAGGTCTGATAGCAAGTAAAGCCCCCAGAACTCCTGTGTCCCAGGGAATCACTGCATCCATAGCATGAAATTCTCTTGCCATCCAAACAGAGGAAACTACTTGCAAACTGCCTACTGGAAATGTTCCTGGTCCATGCTTGCTTCCAGCCTGAGCCTGGATGTTGTTTTGGAGAGTGATAGTTGGGCTGAGCCAGCACAGTGACTGTGCTGCTGGGTTAGAAGTGCAGGTGGCCCAGCTGCAGAGCCCAAGAGCCTCTCCTGTATGCTGTGTTCAGAACTGCTTCTCTTCCTGTGTCATTTAAAATGTCATAGCTCCGTCACTGTCTCAGCATAGCCAAGATCTGTTGTGAATTCATTGCTCTTCCATTTTAGCTGCTCAAGTGAATCTGGCCAATGTGAATGCCGGCCCCACATGTTTGGACGTCAGTGCAACCAGGTGGAGCCTGGCTATTACTTCATTTCACTTGATCATTACATCTACGAGGCAGAGGAAGCCAACTTGGGTCCTGTGAGTAGCAGTTTCAGTGGTCTGGGGTGTCTGGAGAGCTGTGGGAAAGTTGTTTCACCAGTTGGCTCTTGGAAATGTCTTTTATACTCTGCGTGTTTTGCAATTAAAATGTGGAAAACACAAAACTGAAATGTATCAGAAAACCATTAACCTGTAGCTTTTCAATCTTAGTATCAATAAATAATGGAGTAATTGAGGGGGGAGGAATTGTAATTTTTCTTTTTAAACCTGTTTTTTTGGTCATGACTGTACAGTTAGTTTTCTGTCACCATCTCTCTCTGTGCCCCACCACATCCACTTCTCGTATCTCCAGAGAGGTGCGACACAGACAGTGGCTCTTCTCTTTGGTGCCACTTCACTGGGAGTGAACAAAGCACACATTTAAGCACATTGCCACGGTTTTTATAGTTTCTGTACATCAGTAACATATATTTTATTAATGACTAAAACCATATCGGTTGTGCAAAAAAGTGTTTTTGTAAGTGAGGTTGCCTCTAGTTTGTTTTGCCTGCTGGCATGGTACAACAGGGTCTCTGGCTCTTTCTGTTGCCCATCACACAGCCTTGCTTTCAATTCATTAAAAGCAGCTAGGTGATTATATCAATCACTTTTGCCTCCAGCAAGGAGACGGGGAGATGGAAATAATGGTTTCTGTAAAGGATCAGATCCTTGACTGCCTACGATCAGGGTACTTGTGCCCTAATTTATTTATTTTGAGCAAAATGCAGCCACTTTGCAGTTTCATCCAAGGCAGAGGAGTTTTTGCTCTCATATAACTGCAGAAATGGAAGGCAGCACAGAGCAGCAGTTGTACCACAGCAGAGGGCACATGATCTGGCACAGGGTTTTTGGTGCATTTGTGTCTGCCCAACTGAAGAAGTGGTACCTGAGGCTCTTCCAATACTCAGGGATGGAGAAGCCTGGCACAAAAATCCACCCTGCCAAACAGAGCAAAGGGATGTGCTGCTGGTTTGCCTTTTGAGACCTTGAGAACAAACAATTTTTAAAAACATCAATATTGAAAAGCTTTCTCACAAATCTGATGATAGAATAAAACTCAAAATTCACAGATAGGGACCCAGCACAGAACAAAATGCAGTGGCACAGAGTTGTAGGGATTGACAGGCAGTGCCAAGCCCCTGTGCTCCTACAGCTGCATGCCCTTGCTCACATCCTGCCTGCCACCCCTTCTGAGTAGCTCTGATTTTTGTGCAAAGGCTAATAACTTACAACCAGGCTCTTCAAAGAGTGTGAGAATACATGAGGGGACATCCTGAAGTGATACGTATATATGTAGACATTTCCTTGCATTTTATCCCTTTCTACTGAAGCAGCTTCCTTAGGAATGCACAGGATGTTGTTCTGTGGAGAGAACTATTTGTGGATACAGATACATTTGAAACAGGAAGTTTGAGTGCCATGTTTCTATTTTCTGTTACCTTTTTCCTCTGCTTTATATAAAAAGAATAGATAAAACACCTGACACCTCAGACTGAAAAGGGTGACCATGTGTTGATTTGGCTAGGAAATATCTATCAATGATTAGGATCTCTGTTCTTCAGTGACACCCTGCTCATTAAAGCCATGATCTACTTTTCCAATGTTATTTTGAGCAGCAGTTTGATTTTAAAGAGCCTGGTGTGGTCGGGGAGCAATTAGCACTCAGGCTTGGATGGTTAATGGAACAGTGATGTGCCACTGCAGTAAATCCTACTGCTACAAGTACAGTGTGGAAATACGTATGGTGAATGAAATGTCATAGCTGGTGGATTAGTTACTCATAGCAAGTTCTTAAATTTAATTCTGCACCATAGCAGAGAAATAAATGAAGAGTTGTGCTGTCTTGTTTTGCTTTATCTCTCTTGCATTTGTAATGTTGTTAAGTGTAAGGGCAATGCTATGCACATGTATGGATTTAACAGAGAATTTGTGTTGTCTGGGATGCCAGCAGTAGATGCTGCAATCCAGAAGTCATCCATCAGCAGAACCCCGCACTTCATGTACTCCCATGGGACTTGCAAATGTACTGGATCAGTGCTGAAATATCTGTTCCCTGTTTTGTAGGGAGTGAGCATAATCGAGCGCCAGTACACGCCGGACCGCACACCGTCATGGACAGGCATAGGATTTGTGAGGGTCCCTGAGGGGGCGTACCTGGAGTTCCACATTGACAACATCCCCTACTCCATGGAGTATGATGTTGTGATCCGCTACGAGCCGCAGGTGGGTCTGTGAGCCTCCCCGCAGGTGCTGGCTGTCCTGGTGCACAACTGACATGAGCCTAGCACTTAAGGAGTCATCAGGGCTCAAAGAGAAGGACAGGTGCTCAGTTAAATGTCTGAGATGTGAAAATCCAAAATGATGTTGACTATTTCTAGTACTGTTTGCTTTAGAGTTTGTTTCGCTACTGCATTGTTTCAGCACATGTTTAATGAGCAAGTTAAAAAGTGACAAGTCCCATCAGGGCAGATTAGATTATAAATTTGTTCTTGGCCAGATCAGATGGGCATCGTGTGCCTTAGGAAGCGAATTGCCCATCTTGGATGTTGAATGCCTGCAGCCAAGAGTTTGCAAGCAGATGGCTTTGGTAATTTGCAGAGTGAAGGGAAAGAGAAAAATCCCTCCATCTCCTTGCCTGTTGGCAGCAACTAATTGCAGTGAATACTCAGATACAGGACCCAGAGGTGAGGGGAGTCACAAAACCCCCTGGTGATGCCATGATGCAGATGGGGCTGCTGGCCACCTGCTCCTTACTCTCAACCCACACCTGCAGCTGGTAGAGGCCCCATTGATGCTGCAGCTGTAGCCCCATCCTCCCTGAGGCACCCTGACCACCCTGTCTGTGCTCACGCTTTTCCTGGCCTGAGCTCTGGATGCTTCCAGGAGTTTATGATTATTACTTTATACTATGAGCCTTTTTTTTTCCCTAGTTGCCTGATCAGTGGGAAAAAGCTGTGATCAGTGTCTCACGCCCAGGCAAGATTCCCACAGGCAGTCGGTGTGGCAACACAGTTCCTGATGACGATAATCAAGTGGTCTCACTGTCACCTGGATCCAGGTTGGTATAACTGGATGGGCAAAAGGAGAGAAAAAATAGAACATTTAAAAATTGAAGTACAGTAATGTCACATTTTTAGTTTGCTGTAACCTCTCTGCAAGTAGGTGAAAATTAATTTCCAATGGATTATAAAAACCACATTTAGTAGTGTGTCTGTAGACTCAAAGCTTTTAAGTTTATTCTCATATTCTGATACGGTTTGTTCACTGAGTAGAGGGAGGGGGAGATGTTTGCACAGCCTGTGAGTGAGCACTGGTTTGACTCTTTACCTTGCTGATAACCTTTTCCGGTTCTGACTTCCACAAGCCTCCAAACCGCCTCTCTCACGTCGCAGCTTTTGTTCTGTCAGGTCTTGGCTGCTTTCTGTTATCTTGATTGCTCTATAGGGGCACCTGAAAGGCTTTATGGTGCCGTGCGTTTGAAGTAAGGACTGTTTCCTGTTCCTCATTCAGATACGTTGTTCTCCCGCGGCCCGTGTGCTTCGAGAAGGGGCTGAATTACACCATCCGCCTGGAGCTGCCCCAGTACTCCTCGGTGGATACGGAGACTGAGAACCCGTACACACTCATTGACTCTGTGAGCAGAATTTATTGCAGGGATGCTCTTAAAAGCCTGGAAGTTTGCATTTCCCCTGGCATGTGTCTGTGTAAATTCAAAGTGGTATTTTGCAGCATTGCTCCTTACAGTTGAAGTCAGATTTCAACTGAACAATGTAATGCAGCATAGGTTTCTTAGAAAGTTCCTCAAAGTATGTGAGCTGTTTTTCTGCTAAGAGGCTTTTGAGGTATTTTGCAGAACTGCAGCTGTCCACAGACCTATAGTTTTTTTGGGGAGGGTAATATGTGTCATGTAGGTCATGAAAATCAATGTCAGTGTCAATCTTCTTCTTTAGAATTGATAGGATTTGGTAGATTTGGTAAGAATTTGTCAGATACCAAAAGGTATCCACCAAAACTAGAGAAATACTGTCATTTATCTTCCAAATTCTGTCTGGCTGTTTGCTTTTTAGCAAAAAAAAGTTAGAAACTGGGATGATACTAAATTTTCACAATTTTGGTGGAGGCTATTTATAAGTAGTGACACTTTATCGTTGTAAAATTGTTTTGTAGCTTGTTCTCATGCCATACTGCAAATCGCTGGACATATTCACAGTGGGAGGCTCAGGCGAAGACGTGGTCACGAACAGCGCTTGGGAAACTTTCCAAAGATACCGGTGTTTGGAAAACAGCAGGAGTGTTGTGAAAACTCCCATGACAGATGTCTGCAAGAACATAATATTCAGCATTTCTGCTCTACTGCATGAGACTGCATTATGTATGTAACCATCTACTTGTAGGGCAGACTGTGCCTGGGGGCTGGATGGCGCTTGCAGGCAGAGCAGTTTGCATGGGGAAGGTGTGGGATGAGGCAGGGGATTCATGTGTCTTATGTAACAGTGCTCACTTTCTCCAATGTTTTTCTCTGCTCAGCATGCCAGTGTGACCCGCAGGGCTCCCTGAGTTCGGTGTGTGACCCCAATGGAGGACAGTGCCAGTGTCGTCCCAACGTTGTTGGAAGACAGTGCGACAGATGTGCCCCTGGCACCTTTGGCTTTGGGCCAAGTGGATGCCGACGTACGTTAAACCCTTGGCTCTGGGCTGTGCTGTGGTTGGGGCCCTGAGGTTATGGCTTGTCATGGAAACTCAGCCCCTCTCCCACTCTCTTGCAGCGTGTGAGTGCCACGTCCGAGGCTCTTACAACGCCTTCTGCGACGTGGAGACGGGCCAGTGCCACTGCTTCCCTGGGGTGTACGGGCGGCAGTGCGACCGCTGCCTGCCCAGCTTCTGGGGCTTCCCCAGCTGCCAGCCCTGCCACTGCAATGGCCACGCTGACGACTGCAACCCCTACACCGGGGAGTGCCTGAGCTGCCGGGACCACACAGCCGGACACAACTGTGAGAGGTACGGCACGTGTGCCCTTTCCCTGGCCCCTCTCCTTCCCCACAGCAGCGTGGGTGCAGCAGCTCAGCTGTTCCTCTCTGGTGCTGCTGTTCAGGCAGGTGTTAAGCCACAGCAGAAGTCCCTGGGCCTGGGGAGTCAGAGAAGCACTGGTTGTCCTGGAGATTGATGGGAGTGGGGATCCCCTCTTCCCTGCCCACAGCCTTGTGTCTGCATAAGTGACCAAGAGCATGCTGCAGGACCCCTGGCCTTTAGCGAGTCATTGCAAGCCTTCTGAGAGGCGTTGCAGTGGCAGAGCTGATGTCCAACCTTCAGTGTCCTGCTCCTATGCTGGTGTAAACCAGGCAAACTTGTGTCTGTGGACACAGCTGCTAGGAGTGTGAGTGGTAAGGGAGAGCCATAAGGATGTTTCTGCCCTTTGCTTCTTCACAGTGGTAGAAAATGTGAGATTGTTTACAGCAAGGCTGCAGTGTGTTTGCCTGCAGTCCCTGCATGCTGTGTACTCTGTTGTGCAGGTGCCAGGCCGGCTACTATGGAGACCCCATCCTGGGATCAGGTGACCACTGCCGCCCCTGCCCTTGCCCTGACGGCCCTGAGAGTGGACGCCAGTTTGCCAGTGGCTGTTACCAGGATCCAATCACACTGCAAGTCGTGTGTGTCTGTAGCGTGGGATACATAGGTACTTGGTGGGACTGGGGAGGGGTGGCTGGCTGGGTTGAACCTCTCAGGGAGAGGATATGTTCATGTGGGTTAGATGTGACCACAGCACCAGCATCAGTGGGTTGTTGCAGGGGGTTGCCTCACTTGCAAGGTGCCAGGGCAGAGTGATTTGTGTGGGTGGTGCCAGCATGACCATGAACCTCATCTGCAGCAGAGGGATGATTGCTACTGAGCAAATGGTTGATAGGACAGCACTGGAACCGAGAGGATGAGCAGCATGCCTTGGTGCCCTGGGTGGTACCATCCATGCTCTACACCAAGTTGCCATGGTCTCACCAAGTGCTATCTCTGTTTCTTTAAACATGATCCAGTTAATGGCCCCCAGTGATGGTCTGTATTGCCTTGCTGATCGCGGGCTGCGCACCAGGGAGCCGTGATGGCCATTCCCACTGTGCCTGTTTGTTCAAACAGGCAGTCGATGTGATGAATGTGCGTCTGGTTTCTTTGGGAGCCCCGATGAGGTCGGTGGCGCCTGCCAGCCGTGCCAGTGCAACAACAACATCGACACCACTGACCCAGAGGCCTGCGACAAGAGGAGCGGAGCGTGCGTGAAGTGCCTCTATCACACGGAGGGTGAAAACTGCCACCTCTGCAGAGAGGGCTACTATGGGAGTGCCCTGCAGCAGGACTGCAGAAGTGAGTACAAGACACAGCTGCTGCCCCAGCACCAGCCTTGTCAGGGGCAGCAGTGGACAGCTAAATGCTTTTTACCTGGGAGCATTTGGGGTGGAGGAAAAAATCTTATTACTTCCAGCTGGAGTTGCCTGCAGCTGCCCTGCAGCTGGGTGGAGCTCCTGGCTCTTTACCTTTGAGATGGAGCTCAGAGACAGCATTTACATTTGCTGAAAGGAGGGAGGATTTTTCAGGAGGGGGGCTTCTTACCCTCTTGATACTGAACTATGTTTATATCTTCTCCAGTGATAAGGTGGTGGGGGGAGGGTTTGGCTTTTGTTTACACAGGGTCCCTGCAGGAGTGGTTGGGCAGTGGGAATGAAGGCTGTGATAGGAAGCTGAAATGGGTGGTGGGGAGGCCACCTCTCCTGTGGCATCAGGCACAGCCCAGCAGGACAGGCAGGTCACTGGGCAGGTGAGCTCGCTGTTGGCCAGTTCAGCACTTCAAGCAGATTTGTCACCAGCTGACCGAGGAGAGCTGGGCACACCTGGGCTTTGCTTGTACAGAGGGAGGAATGGAGAAGAGCAGGGAGGGTTGGGCTGGTTGAATGAGGGTCTCCTGTGGCCTTCTGTGTGCTGGGGCAGAAGCTGTAGAGGTGGCCAGCTGTGGGACATGAGGAGGGCTCTTGAGCAGTGCTGGGTGTCATTCAGTATTGGGTCAGCCGGGCATGGCCACTGGCATTGGGAAGTGCCAGCATCTGCCCACACCTCTGTGGACTCAGACAATAAAGTAGATGTGAAGTCAGGGCAGTCTGGTAGCGAGGGGCAGGTTGACACGGAGGTGCCATGTTTTTTATGCTCTTTCCCTCACAGAGTGCGTCTGCAACTACCTGGGCACCGTCCGGGAGGACTGCGAGGGCTCGGAGAGCTGCCGCTGCGAGGCGGCCACGGGGCAGTGCCGCTGCCTGCCGAACGTGGTGGGGCAGACGTGCGACCGCTGTGCCCCCCACACGTGGCGGCTGGCCAGCGGCACCGGCTGCGAGCAGTGCGACTGCGACCCCGCGCGCTCCCTGGGCCCCGCCTGCAACGAGGTGAGGGAGCACGGGCCTGCCCGAGCTCGGGCCCTGCTCTGGGGCAGGGCTGAGCTGCTGAGGGGCCCGTGTCTCCTGATGGGTTTGCCTTTTGGCTTTGACAGTTCACAGGGCAGTGCCACTGCATGCCGGGTTTCGGAGGCCGGACCTGTCGGGAGTGCCAGGAGCTCTTCTGGGGTGACCCAGGCGTGGAGTGCTTAGGTGAGTCCAACCCCGGTACCTGCTCCTTTTGGAAATGTCTGTGTGGCTGGGCACACCATCACACCCCGGTTCACTGGGACACCCCTGCCAAGAGCAGCTCACTCGAGCCCTGGAAAGAGGGAAAAAGGCATGGTGGGGTCTGCCCTGGGGTTTTGGTGCCTTGCGGGATGGGACATGAGGCACGAACCCAGGCCTGTGCTTGTCTGTGTTTTTCTTGTCTGACCTTTATTTAGAAACAAATCTCTCTGTTTAGAAACAACTCTTCCTTAAGGGTAAGTTTGCAATGCTGTCAGGTAAGCCAGCATGATAAGAAAGCATATCACAAGCATTTGAGTTTGAGAATTGTTCTGGAAACCAGTTTCCTTTGCCTTTCAATTGCATGTAGCTGAAGACCCCTGTCTCTTGTGCCTACTTACAGAGACTGGAGATTTTCTATTTAGTAGGAGACTTTCCTTATATTTCAGATAAAAATAAAGGAGGAAGCAGAGACCATGCAGTGGGTTAGCCATAGCTACATGCTGCAAAACAGAGCACCGTGAAGTAGGTTGTTTAGAAAACTGGATGGCCTCTGTCCTTTCATTATAAACAAGTCTGTTCATTAGCTAGAAAAGAAACTTCAAACATTGTCCAGACCAGAACAAACTTGTATCTCTGATCTGTTTAAATAGGAGCCTTTGCCAGGAGGGTTTGCAATAGATTAAGGTATTTTTTCCTGCAGGGAGGAATGTGCTTGCTGTGGTCTTTAATAAATCCCTTACAATAGAGATACCTTGGAGCCCATTATCTTGGTAGATAGGCAGGTCACAGCTACTTGGTTACTGCAGCAGATGAAAGGACTGGGGAGTTGTCCCAGTTCCTGAGTACATATTGGGTTTCTTGGGGGAAAGGCTGCCTTTGGAGAGGCTGTGTGTGTTCTGACATGGGAAGGGGTGTGCTGACCCTGCTGGCTCCAGGGCAGGGATTGTCTTTTGCTATCAGTTATCTCCATCAGGGTTTATTGATGGAGTCCATCTGCACACCTTATCAGCAGGATTTTGCAGCATAGCCTCATTTCTGATCTCTCATGGAGTTTCTGTTGTCTTTTGAATGCGTGAAAACCTGTTTTAATTTTTCTGAAGTAAAGAGTCAATATATTCTTCAGAGCCTGTTTTTACCACGTGAGCTCTACACTCCCCTTCCAGTCCATCATCGCTTCTGTGCCCTAGTGACAGAGGAGACTCCCTCGGGTGGAAAGGCAGATTTTCCTTCATGACTGCATCCAACAGGAGGTCTCTGTGGCAGGTGGGGGGAGCTGCTGCCCAGGGCTGAGCAGTGGCAGCCTGTGGTGTGATGCTCTGGACAGGCTCCAAGCATGTGCTCGCTCCTGGAGCACATCCAGCCGGGTAGTGCTGCAGGCTCTCCTGGTGTGCTGGGGTCAGTGCCTCCTGCCTGTCTCCTACCTTTCCTTGGCAAGAAGACAATGGACTTCTCAGCCCTCATTTAGCCCCGGGGAGTGAGTGGTGATGTTCAGGCTGGCAGACCTGCAGCTGCTGCGTGGGCAGGTAGCAGTTCTCAGGGATAAGTGGGTTGCAAGCGAACTGGAAAACCGTGCCGTTTAAGGAGCTGCTGAGCAGTGTCCCTGGAAAATAGCAGAGATCTGGCCTGCAGCCAGTGAAGCTGGAACTGAGACAAGGCTTTGTCACAAAGATGTCTGCTCCAGTTGCAGGGAACATGTGGACTCCTGGCATGGCATTTGCCACCTGGCATGTTCTTACTGGCCCAAGCAGCCGGTATGGCCACATTTTGTGCTGCATTCAGGAGCAAAATAGGAACCAATCTGGATGGGGAAGAGCAAAAACTATGAACCATGTGAGTGTGGACACAGTTTTCATCAAGCTGGTGCAGAGGTGTGGACATTGCTCCCAAGGACTCCAGTGTGGGATGCTCCACTCTCTAGGGCAAGTGGGTTTATCACAACCACAGGGTTTATCAATTACTCCTAGGACAGTGATATGTGATCTCTTCACGAAAGGTCTTCAAGTTGTTGGCATCAAGAAACACAAGCCCCTGAAGAGGAAGGGGGATCCTAGTGTTCACGTTGCTTTGACAAGCTTTACAGTACTAAAAAATCCCAAGTGCCTGCCAATAAGCTCTGGACATAGCTGTGTGGAGATGTGCAAAATGGCCCATCTAGGACAGGCTGGGGCTGCAGGTCTCCATGGGTTCTCAGGCACTTGCAGCAGCAGTGAGTTGTTAATGTACTGGCCCGGGGTCCCAATACATTCCAGGGGATACCAGGCTCTAGGGCACTCTTCCCTGCCATCCCCATTGCCAGCTGCTACCTGTGATGTCTCTTCTAGAAACCTTAGTAAGATCAGACATGGTGAAGCAGAAGCCAGGGAAGGCAGGTTTTTGTACCTGGTCTGGGTGCTACAGTCTGTGCCCCTTGCTGTGGAGAGAAAATGTCATCTGATGTCTCCTCTCTGTGTGTCCATGGAGATCACACTGGCACCACACCGCTGGGGCCAGCTGAGGTGGGTGTCTGTATTTGGACAGCATCCTGAACCCACAGCACTGGCTGCACTTCAGCACCCACTGGGGATTACACACCACAGAGAGCCTCTGGCTGGGTCTTCAGAGACTGCTTACTCCCTGTGCTTTGAAAAGCACAACATTGTCTCATTGAATTCAACATAATGCCTGAAACAAGCACAGCAGAGGCATAGAGATGGGGAAGAGTCCAGCATTTCTCTCTGGCCTCGTGCAGGTTCCTGGGGGGTTACAGTGGGCAGGAGCTGTGCTGTGAGCATCGCCTGCTCTGGAGGCAGTGCCAGCTCCTTGGCAGGACTCTTCTGGAGCCATTGCTCCAGCCTTGAGCTGGCTGCAGCTCCACATGAGCCTGCATGTGAATGTGTGTGTGTGTGTGTGTGCATAAAAATCCTCCCTAAGGTAGCAAATAATAGCACTACAGAGTTCATGAAATTCAGGTCTCCCAGGCATTCTGCTGGAGCGTTTCCAAAGCCTGGCAACTAAAGTGCAGGACTCAGCATGCCGAGTTCTGCACCAACTTCAACCCACAAAGCACATCTCCAGCAGAAGGCTCCAGGCTCATGGGAAGCCTGAGATGTGGAGTGGCTGCAGATGCAGCTCAAACAATGCCTTTGCACAGTAGATACTTAAAGTTTATGTTTCATCTAATATGAAGGAGATGACGATTTTGCTGTCATTACTGTTGTAATAAATTGAACAAGCAGAGCAGAGTGCAGTTAGTAGGAGGTACTGTGTGAGATTGGAAGTTAGGTGGTGTTGCTATAACCCCTTCACAAGAAGCATGTCCTGTGTTGGACATGAGTATCAAGTCTTACTGTAAAGTCACAGAATTGAACTACAATGAAAAAAAAAAGGTAATGTTTTTGTTAAATGCATACTGCATACATTGACAACAATGTTGTTTTTCTCGGTTTTTAGTCTTTGTTATATGCTGGTGCAGGAACAGCAGTTCGCTAAAAATTACCCTATTGCCATTTAAGAATAACTTTTGTATTCTTAAAATTTAACACCTGGTGCATAGGCTGCTTTTATAGGAGATATTTTTGGTGTTCAGAGATGTCTTGTTTCCTTCTGTGAGAAGTGCCTAAAGGAAGTCAGACAAATTCTGTGCTAAAGAAAATAGAATTTTCATTTTGAGTTCCATAATTTTAATTGACCTAGGATCATAAAATACTGTAATGTGTATTGATTGTTTCAAGAAAACTATCCTTTTGGCATGGTCTGCTAGCATGTTAAGATGTTGCTCGACTCCAGTAATTTTAGGCTGGGATCTTATCTTAACATTCCTACTGAAAATCATGATGCCGAGGAGTTAGCACTATGCTTGCAGGGTAACTTGAATCAATAGCTGATTATTCAGAAGAAATTTGCTAGCTTTGCAAAACTTTCAACCTTATAAATTGTTGAATGGGTTTCATATCACAGTGCCTCACTACCACTGGTAAATTTTGCCAGGAAATCATGTTTGAACAAAACCTTTGTGTTTTTTCTGTGGGGGAGTTAAACATTTGATGCTTGCCGCCCTCAGTCTCAAGCAGTAAAAAAAAATATTTCTGGAAAAATTATTTCTATTCAGTGTAGGATGATGTACAACACTTGTTTGTTCCTGGCATTCCTCAGTAAAGAATTGAACACTGATACTGGTCTTCATACAGCCATTCAATATCCATTCTGTCACCTCTGCGGTAGTACCAAGTGCTTTGACACACCTGAGTTTAAATTAAGTGATGTGCAAATATACTGCATATTGAATTACAGTAGTTTAAATGGAAGTGAGTTCTAAATATTTAAAATCAGAGGAAAATATAGCTGAGCTGTCAGAGTAGGGAAAAGATAAAGCAATTCACAGATCCTTTTGGGCTTAAAGCAAACCTCTCCAGCTAGTTACTTGCTTCTTTTGGATTTCTCCTCTTAGATTTTTTCATGACTGCATTTGGTATACATGTTTCAGTGTTACTTTTATCTTTAGGATCAGGAAAAAGGAGGAGGAGAAATGCACTGATGAAGGTGATACAGAAATTACCCATGGATATTCAGTGTGTGCATGCACATACGTGCACATGCATTTATGAACAGACAGAGCTACAATCCTCATAATCTGCTAATCAGCACATCCTGACTGAAGGATTTGGCTAAAACTTTTCCAAAAATATGGTTTCACTGAAGTTGAAGTATGTCACAAAAGAATGATTGATTGAGTTACACACTCAGTTAAAGAAAACAATACGCCCAGTTCCAAAATGACATTTCAAAACAGAAACCTATTGTTTAATTTAGTAAATGCTCCTTTGAAAACCCTTAAATCTTGGGCCAACAATTTCAAAGGACTTCTTTTCCTCCACTGAGTTTTCCATGGGAGGTACTGTTATGTCCTGCTCTGCTTAGAGATTTGAAGCCTGTCTAACACTGATCTTCAATGCAAGCAGCCTTGTCTGCATTACCTTTCAGCCCTTTACCTTGGCTTTGGGCCATCTGTCTGCTTGAAGGGAGAGTAATCAACCATTCGTCTTGAAGGCATTTCCAACTCAAAGTGGTCAAGGCATCCAGTATCTTGAAGTAAACTCAACATCTGTTTGATTTTGCAGTGCAAAATGAACTACTTTTCCAGTTTCTTGTCATGTAAGCATAGGGAAGCGACATAAAAGGAGTTTATAGGACTTTGTCTTTCCCTGTGCCGCATATAAGTAGAGTATAAAGCTGTTGGTAGCTAGTGAGCCACATCTGAAACATCTGCAGGCACATCTGCATCCCTAAATGTGCCTGTGTGTTTCTTGTTCATGAAAAAGTTCAGATTAACCAGATATACTCTTAACACTGGATGTGTTGTATTACTCAGGTCTTACATCAGATTTATGAGTGTGCTGGTTGGAGCCAAAATCTCCTGAGCAAAGCAATACTTTGAAGGCCATGTTTGAGTTAGCCTGCCGGGTACAGAGCTGCTTCTGAGTCACACCATGGCCATAAGAATAGTTGGACATAACAAAGGAGGTGTTGGAGGAGCAAGAACTCTGCTGTGGCTAGAAGTGATGGTGGTACTTTGGTCAAACACAATAGTGGGCATGATGTGCTGGATCACTCTGCCATGGTGTTTGCTCTGTTTTTAGGGGTAATAGGAATCAAGGTATCTCTGGTACTCACATCCCAGTTCATTGGCAGGGATACTAGAATGTCACAGGAATTTTCTGGTGCATGTGCACCCACCATCTTGTATGATAGATGTGTAACTCAGTTGCTCTTCCATGAGCTCCTTGCCAATCCCATGCCAGTCTTTTCCAGTCTGTGCCAGCTCAGAGGGCCTCCTTTCCTTTCACATACATCCTGCTTCTGTCACTATGTTTTTGTTCCTTTAGGATGAAGTCATGCCCTTCAGTCAGAGACTGAAGGCAGCAGGTTCTTGGCAGGCAGGCATTTCCTGAGGCAGAGGTGAAAGCTGGCACTGAGCTATTTGCCTGGTGGACTGCAGTGTTCAAGGTGCTACTCACCATGGAGAAGGCTTTACATGATCTTTGCTTGGGCTTGCTTTCCTTCTCTTGAGAACTGGCCACAACTGCAGTGAGTAGAGGGTTTGATCCCCACCATGGCATAAAGGGAAGGTGTTCTTCTTCAGTGGTCTTGAACATGCTCCTTGCTGGGGTGTAAAATGCCTGGTGAAGGTGTTCAGGGCACAAGGTACAGGACTCATCCACTAGAGGTTTTAGAGATGGTTTGGGGTGAAATCTGGTGTGGTCCTGTGTATGGTTAATATCTTGGGAAGATAATGGAGAGGAAGAGCAATAGGAAACCAGCACTTTTGAAAGCCATTCTATGTACATTTCATTCAGGGGACTGAGGTAATTTAGAGCCAGGATTGCCTGCTTGTGAGCTTGATAAAAAGTCTTAAAATGGAGCAATAAGGTACAGTAATGTTTCTAGCTGCCTTGTACAATTTCTCATGGTCCTGCAAAGCTCAATTTGGGAGATTTGTAGGACTGTATTCTTCCAACTGTTGCTCTGCATTTAGAATAAATTACTTCTTTGCTCTTATCATCCCCCAACAGGCAGCTGTGGAGTTTGGGTTTTCACTTTGCAAACAGTATGTTAGTACCTGAATTATTTTCTCTTCTTCCCTAGTGTTTTCTGGTTCCAGAGATTTTGGAATCCACTTTGCCATGTAAATGCTACTAAAGCCGTGTCATCTGCATTTCCTGAACATGCAGGTATTCAGGAGTAGAATTACCAATATGGGGTTATGGGTTTTTTTTCACATTAAGCCTTTTAAATCTGCAAGTAAATATAGTGCTCTGATTTGCCAGCAGCAAGTATTCATGTAACTTGATCAGACCTCAGGATCTTTGAGAGAAACCACATGCCATTTAGCCTCTTTCTATACAGAGGAATTTGGACAATTCGTCATTATACCAAGGGCCTTTATTAGTTGACAGAAGGGTTAACTGACCTTCAAACAGGAACTCAACGGTTTGCCTGCAGGGAGCATATTCCATGGTGAGTTGACTACTTAAGCACTTTCGATGTAAAGTAAAAACAATCTCTTGTGTCAGGGTATAGTTCAAAGAACAAAAGACCGTTTTGCTCAATTGTGCAGGCAGCAGAAGTTATTTTTGTCTCTTGCCTATCATATTCACATGTACAAGAAAGTCGTTTTGTTGAGGAGCGATTTGTTCTGCTGGGGCTCTTTGTGTAAGTTTTGAGCTGAAGACCACCACTGTGCTCTGGCATTGAAGGAAACAATGTACAGTCTTGAAAACAGCTTTGTGTTTTGCCCTATTTTCAAGGGGGCATTTGCTTTGGGTGTGTGAATTGATTTATGGGCCCTTTTGAGCCATTTAACCTCCTTCGAGAATGCCTGGTAAATGGATGTGTAAGTGAGGCGTTTTATCAGGTATGCCAGTCCTTTTCCTGTTTAGGGAACATGTGCTTGACCTGTTTTGGGTGCACTCTGTCTGAGGGTGACATTGAGGGTGACAAACAGTGTGTAGGCTCTTGGTCCTTAACACCTCAAACACTACAGGGCTGCCCATGACCACATTTTTGTTCTATTCTACTTTTCACTGCCAGATTTTTGCCTGATTTTCTGTATACCCAAAATGTCAGCCCAGTGCCAGGATCCTCAGTGTGTGTTGTGAATGTTTTCCCACTGTCCATGGCAGGAGCATGTTCTGAGCCAGTCCTTGTACCTCTGCCTAGAAGATCTCACAAGGGCTTTTGCTCCATAGATTTGTCCTGTTCTTGGAAGCCCATTCCACTTTTAGCACCCACAGCACCTTACAGAAGAGGGGCCTTACCTTCCACTTAACCAAGTGCTGTGTAATCATTTATCTCCTTTTAGTGCTGTTTGTGGGTGGTGCAGGGGCGGTGGTTGGATTGTGATCTGCAGGGTTCCTCACCTGAGTGTTTCTCCTCTGCCGGAGGAGACAGTAAATGGCTGTTCATAGTTCAATTTTCCTTTTTCTCTCATTATTTGCTCTGAAACCCTCTGCTATGTGCCTGCCTGCCTCTTCTTTTCCTGTCCCAAGAGCCTTGCTGTACTCACTCTTCGTTGCAGGAGAGAAACTGGGATCTTTGTTTTCAGTTGCTATCTTGCTGACATCTGAACTTTGCAACAAGTGGTGTCCATCCTTGCTCCATTTTTGTTCCTATTTCCAAGATGTGCAAATCCTGATCTCCCCTAGAGTTATTTCCCCATCTGTCTCCCCTTTCTCACTCACACTTGCTTTCTCCATAGATAAGTGATACATCCATAATTAGCTTTTTATAACTGAGACGCTGACCACATCTGTATTCATTTCACCACTTTATTATAACTAATTTTTTCCCACCCTGCCAACATCACAGTCATTTCCCTTTCCAAGGCCTTCACGTGTGCCTTTTTCTCCTCCCAGCATGTGACTGCAACCCTCGTGGCATCCAGACCCCACAGTGTGACCGTGCCACTGGGCAGTGCATCTGCAATGAAGGCGTGGAAGGGCTGCACTGTGACAAGTGCTCCCGGGGCTACTCAGGCTTCTTCCCTGACTGTGTGCCCTGCCACCAGTGCTTTGCCCTCTGGGATGTGATCATCAGCGAGCTGGCTAATAGAACCCAGCAGTTCTTGGACAGGGCCAATACCCTCAAAATCACTGGAGTCACTGGCCCATACCAGCAGACGCTCAACACACTGGAGGAGAAGCTCACTGAAATTAAAACCATCATCGCTCAAAATCCAGCAGCAGAGCCCCTGAAGAACATTGGCAATCTCTTTGAGGAAGCAGAGTGAGTACAGTTGTAGTTACTTGGATCAGTCTGTCATGGGAAGGAGTGGGAGTTCCAGTGAGCTGGGATTTACTTGAGTGACTGGTGTCCCCATGCTGGGCTGAGGGCACTCTGGCTGGGTGAGGGTGCTGTGGCTCCTGGGCTGCTGGAGCACCTTGCCATGCTCAGCACTGGCAGTGAGTGCCCTTCCCACCGGGCAGAAACCTCTTGGGGCAGGCAGGAGCAGTGCAGCAGCCACGGGCTGGGCTGGGTTGTCCTGCTCCCACTGCTCTCCAGGCAGCTAATTACCAGGGAGCCACTCATGCTTGCCTTGTGCTGCCCCAGGGCAAAGGACAAACACTGCTATTATGTGACAGAATGAAGAGGGGGAGAGATTAAATTCCTGGATTTCCGAGTGTAGCTGATGAGTTGGAAACTTGGGCTTCTTTCTGTGCTCTGTGCTTGCCTTGTGCTGCCCCAGGGCAAAGGACAAACACTGCTATTATGTGACAGAATGAAGAGGGGGAGAGATTAAATTCCTGGATTTCCGCGTGTAGCTGATGAGTTGGAAACGTGGGCTTCTTTCTGCGCTCTCAGCACGTGTTGGGGGAAGCACCAGGTTTATAACAAGAATTGTTTCCTTTTTTCTGAGAGTAGAAGCCTTGTATTTTATTTTAGGGCTAAGCATGCAAAAGATGGTGGTCTGGAGATGGGGCAGCCTAACATTAAGTAGGATTACAGAGGCTTTCTAGCTCTGTCTGCAACTGCTCCAAGTTGCTTGTGCATTGTGAAGGGAACTGCACAAAGCAAAGGGGCGAGGATTAAAGCACAAATGTCTCAATTAGGAATCGTTTGTGCCCTACAGCTCCCCTCCCTGCTGGAGAGCTGAAGGATGCTGCTGCTTCTGGACTCTGTGTGTATTGAGGGAGATCAGAGCAGCTGAGGAGCTGCTTTTCCCTAACATGCCTTATGTGTAGCTGTTCTTGCTCCTCTCTGGCTGTATAGAAAGTGCTGGGCTTTAGAGAAGTCCTGGAAAACAGCAGGCTGTTGAGCTATTGAGAGAGCTGTAAATTGATATTAGATCTCAAATACTGCCTTGATTCTTTCAGAATGAGGAAATGCTTGCCTTGACAGGATCACCATGGATGGGAATAGCTTCCTATGCCCATTTCTGTTCCACAGCAGCCTTGACATGTAACTCACTTGCTTTTCCTTTTAGGGTTATCCCACTAGCTAAAGCCTGCTCCGTGGCTCACTGAGTGAATGCTTAGAGCAGGAGGTTTTCCTTCAAAACTCTGGTGAGGAGGGATCTGTACAGAAGAGTTTAAAGAATCCATTGTGTTAAAACTAAGGCTCCCCCCTCCCTGCTTCCTGAAGTTCAGTTCTGTCTGATGAACTCGTAGTAATCAAAACTACATTTGAGCTGTGTGGGATGCGAAGCAAATTATGTATGGATCATAGTAGTCAACTCTGACCTATGCAGTTGCCATGATACAAGAGCATGACTCCAGTCCTCTGGAATCTCCCTCCAGTTAATCTTACACAATGCAGCTGTTTTCTGAGCAATTTGGCACTTTGGGTTTATAAATGTGCTGTAGATTGAAAAGTAGGTTTGTATAATAAAGGAAACAAAACAGTATTCTAGGTAGGCATGTTGTTACAAATCCCTTGGAGCTCCACTGAGGGAGGACAGGTCCTGCCGTGGGAGAAGCTGGATACATCTCTAGCCACCATACTCCACTGAAGTATGAGGCTATGACCCTTCTTCCTCGCCGTGTTGAGTCCTGTGCCTGTTTTACAGAAAGCTGACAGCAGATGTTACAGTTAAGATAGCTGACATAGAAGAAAACCTATCAGCCTTATCAGCAAAGAGCAATAGCACAGACACAGACCTGAGTGCACTGGAGACAGATGCCAAAAGTCTCGACCACGTCGTGAAAGAACTTGCAGAGCAGCTAGAGTTCATCAAGATCTCTGATGTTCGGGGTAAGTGTCACAGGGAGGGGGAGAAGGCAGCAGGGTGGCCAAAGATTTAATTAGTGCATGGGTTTAAGTACCAGATTAATCTTCTAACTTGTAATAAAACACAGTTCCTCAGGGACAGGTTTTTTCTGTGCATTAGCAGAGTTGCTGATGCAGCAGGAATTTTTGCCCCCTTATCTGGTCTGTCTTCCTCTGCACATTGCAAAGCTGGCTCAAATTCTTGGGGCACAGAATCGTCTTAAGGTATCATGCTGAACACATTGTAGATGAGACACAACAGAAGAAAGTGCACCACAGATTTCAAGATATGTCTGGACATCCCTCTTGCTCCCTTCAGTCTGTTAAATTGCTATTTCTGGGTGAAAAAAAAGAGCTTGTGGTAAAGGGTCCAGTTCTTCTGAGCCACCCAAGCCTTGCATGTCCATTGGCACACTGAAATGGGCCAAGAATTTGCTGGAGGAAGAGGAATGTCACCAAATTAATTGGAAATCTGGAAAGCTGACTTCAAAGAAAGTATTTATAATTTTTCTTATATATTTCCTGGTTTGCAGGAAGTCTGAGATTGTTTTCAGTGAACATGAGAGATTTCAGAGTGAGGCGAGTAGCATGTGGAATAGGGGAGTCCCAGTCTTCTGCCATTCTGCAAAAGAAAGCTGCCCCAGGGTGCAGAGTATAGTCACCCCCAGAGGGTCCCCCACACCCACACAAGGCCTTTCCAGGAGTTGTCCAAAATCAACAGTTCCATAAATCAGCATCTTTCATCAAGCAGTTGTTTCTTAGGAAAGCTCTCACCAGTTTCCAAGCAGTGACTCCATAAGCCAGACATCCCAGGGCAAGCAATAAGAACTGATGGGATAAGGGAATCCTTAGAAAACAGACTGTTCCCCTAAAAACCTTCAAAGGCTGTATCTCCTTTTGCCCTTAGGCCAAGTAGAATTCAGTCACTAGGGTCAGAGAAAGGCTTAACTTCAAAGACCAGCTTGACACTTTCCACCCAGCAAAGAAGCAAACTTTTTTTCTGCAAGAGGCCAAATTCTGTCATCCTTGCAATGGCACAGCTGCCAAGGCCAGCGTTTCATTTAATGTGATGTATCACTAGCCCTGATGTGTCATCTGCTAACATTTGTAACATACATTACTTTGGGTTACTCAACAGAGTTCTCATCAGCTCCCTCTGATTTCTGCAGGAGCCTTGGACAGTATCACCAAGTACTTCCAGATGTCCCTGGAGGCAGAGGAGAGGGTCAATGCCTCCACTGTTCATCCCGATGGCGCCGTGGAGCTGTCAGCGCGAACACGGCAGGAAGTGGAAGACTTAATCAATGAGAAGGAGGCCCAGTTCAAGGCTAAGCAGGAGGAGCAGTCACGCCTTCTGGATGAACTCGCTGGAAAGCTGCAGAGCCTGGATCTCTCTGAGGTGGCTGAGAAGGTACACAGCTGAGCATCGCTGGGATAAACCCGGAGCAGAAAGAGTCGGGTTTGTGGTGAAGCAACGGGCAGGGAGGAGCTGTAGGCATGGCAGTTACACAGAGTGAGATGTGTGGTTGGCTCATGAGAAATGCCCCTTGCTTGGTTGAGCAGCCCCTCGGTTTTGTGGGCTAGAACTGGGTTGTTTAACTGGTGGGCTCTGACACTACTGGCTTTCACAGACCAGCCTTTCACATTGGTCTTCCTCCCACTCTTCCCAGCCCCAACAGAGCACCTGTTTTTCCATCACCCCTGTTCTAATCCAATGTTCTTTGCTAGGGACAGAGTTCCCACGTGCAGAAAAGTGTGGCAAATCTGTTGGGCTGAGAGCCATCCTCTTCAGCCTATCCCAAGTTCAGTGCTTGCTTTCCCTAGGCTCCCCTCTTCCCTTCTGCAACTCCATTGGGTACAGTGTGCCTGCACAGTGCCCAGCCAGGCTGTGCTACTGCACACACCCACAGGTCTCAGCATCCCCCCAGGCTCATCCTCCTGCTCAAGACAAAGCAGAATTTACAAGGAGCTGGAGGCAAAAGGGCATCTTCTCTGTTGAAGGTGCCTACTCATCTGTAAATATGATTAAGGATGGCTTTTTCTTGGGAGAGGCTGGGTGTTCCCTCAGTTTCTCTTTGAAGTTGGCCAGCTGCATTCAGTGAACAATTCCTGAACAGCCCTGGGTGAAGGCAGGCTGCAGGGCACTGCTCATTAACTCCCCCGGGCAGGCCAGGCCTGTGGTAGAGAGTGAGTTCTTCACACACTGATTGTCCCTTGTCCTTTACAACCAGTCATCCCTCCCACTCCCTCAGCCCTCCTTTTTTCTCTGAAGGGAAGAGAGAGACATCTTTCTGTTTAGTTTCCCTTCCCCTACATTCCTGCCCTGACCATTCTTAAGAGCTGAAGTCTTGGGTAGATGATTATCAAGGCAGTAAATACTGAGTTGCTTGGAGGTGTAATCATGAGACACATACACACACACACACCTTTTTGCTTTCTAGCTACTGCTGGGTTACGTGCCAAACAGGTAAGAGGGACTCATTTACACTTCACAGGAGACAGCTGCAGCTAACTTGGCTCAGCCCCTAGGTTTTCCCAGGGAGATGTTTTGGCTGCAAAACCTGAGTCAGTGACTATCATTTGGCAAAAGAGATGGGGGGGCAGGGGGGGCATGGAAAGGTAAAAGAGCCTCACAAGAACAGGGAATTTTATTTTTCCCTCTGGTTAAACCTCCTGTGTTATTTCATTACTGAACAATTTACCAAGCAGTGGATAATTCTCAGCACAATGTTGCTGATAGAAATATTTTCGCTTCTGGAAAAAAAAGTTTACTCTGAAATTTTGTGGTAGAACAGTATCCCACTCCAGCCCCAGGCAATGGAATGGGAATCAGGCTGTGACTGCTTCCCCTGTGTCCCTGCAGACGTGTGGCACTGCTCCGAGAGCCTCCTGTGCCGAGTCCGAGTGCGGGGGGCTGAGCTGTCGGACGGACGAGGGGAAGAAGAAGTGCGGAGGCCCCGGCTGCGACGGGCTGGTGACTGTAGCTCACAATGCCTGGCAGAAGGCTATGGATTTTGACAGAGACATTCTCAGTGCATTAGCAGAAGTTGAGCAACTCTCCAGAATGGTAATACGCCAAATCAATTGTTAAGATAGTAAAAAAGAAAAAGGAAAATCTGTCTGTTGTAGCACAGACAGTAATTGACAAAGTATGCGCTGGTTTTCTGTAGAAAATAGTTCTTTTGGGTTGTGTAACTTCATCATGCTTGTAAATATCTTCAGAAAGGGAGCTTGCTAGAGTGAAGCTTCATGGATAACTAAACATCAGCCTGAGTTGTTTAAACTAGCACTGGTGGTATGGATCAGGGCCAGCTTCCAAGTGTTCTGTGAGTTTTATGAGAAAAAGCATTCCTTGTTCCTATTACTTCTGACTCCAGATGAATTGTTTTAAGACAAGCCCTAAAGCATAAGAAGATAAGCAAGCAAGCCTCCATTTTCCTTTCTTTAGGTTTCCGAGGCAAAACAGAGAGCAGATGAAGCAAAACAGAACGCGCAAGCAGTTTTGCTAAAAACCAATGCTACAAAAGAACAAGTGGACAGAAGCAATGAAGATCTGAGAAATCTTATTAAACAGATTAGAGACTTCCTAATGCGTAAGAACATTACATTTTAATTATATTTTAATTCTGGGTTTGTGAAAACTAGCTTTACGTCTGTATTAATCTTCCAAGAGTTAGTGGAACAGTTGTCATCATTCCCCCCACCTCCCCTAGACAGACAGTGTGTATGATGAAATCTGGAAACATGAGAAAAAACAAGAGAAAACCAAGATAATAAGAAAGTGAGAGCAAATTGTGACATGTTCTTGTGCGCATTTCAGCTGAGGCTGTTGTACTGCTGTACTTTGCCAAGTATGTCTGTAAGTTCTGGCTAGAAAGACAAAGTAGTATTAAAGGGGAAGCAAGTCAGAAACTGTGTTTCTCTCTCCGTAAGAAAGCAAGAAAAGGTTAAATGAGAGCCTTGTTTGCCAGCAGCCCATTCCTTGCCTGTTTGCTCAGGGCTGACTATGCTGGGAGCACAAATACATCTATGTGCAGCTGTTGGTTTTGTTTCCTGTGGGCTCAGGTCCTCCCCAGAGTGGTGCAGCTGAGCACCAAGATCTTTAAATGGCTTCCAAGAGTGCTGTGCCAGCAGCACACCTGCTGGGCCTCTCCTGAGAGGGAAGTTTCACCTTGGGAAGTACCTTTAACACCTTGATTATCCATAGATCTGGGGGAGGAAGTTTTCCCATGATTTTCCTTCTTAAGGAAGCAGCTGAACAAGAATTTGAGTGCTGTGATGTGACAGAGAGAAGGTTTTACTCACATCTTTGTCATTTGTGTCCATCTGCTAGAAGACAGTGCTGACCTGGATAGCATTGAGGCAGTGGCTAATGAAGTGCTGAACATGGAGATGCCAAGCACTCCCCAGCAGCTGCAGGCCCTGACAGAAGATATTCGTGAGCGTGTAGAAAGCCTTTCTGATGTTGAGGTCATTCTGCAGCAGAGCGCTGGAGACATTGCCAGAGCAGAAATGCTACTGGAGGAAGCTAAAAGAGCGAGGTATGCAGCCCTGTTCCCTCTCATTGCATCAGAAAATGCAGTTTAACTTTCCCTGATGTAAATTTTTATTCCTTCAGTAAGGGGCAAGCCCAGCCCCTTGCAGCCTATGTTCTTTTTCCAGTTCCAAAGCAAGAGCATTTTTAGCATTAACAATCTTGCTCCACAGCAAAGGTGCAACAGATGTTAAAGTCACTGCAGACATGGTGAAAGCAGCACTGGAAGAAGCTGAAAAAGCTCAAAATGCAGCTGAAAAAGCCATCAAACAAGCTGATGAAGATATTAAAGGAACTCAAGACTTGCTGACTTCGGTGAGTTCTTTATGAGTGTTTCCTAACATAATAGAAACAGCACCAAGTCTGATGCTTAGAAACTGATGTAAGCCTGTCTAGGGAAAGCTCTTGGGTACCGCAAAGCAAGGGCTGCAGTTAAATTGCATCTAAACTGCATCATTCCTGCCTTTACATCAACTTTTGAGTGAGTGGGACAGATGCTAGGGAACTTTTTGCTCATAAACAAACAAACCAGACAACAACAACACAAAAAACCCACCAAAAGGCTTTTCTCACCCCATATCCTGCACCAGCCAAATTAAATGAGCAGGACTGTAGCCCTCTAAACCAGCAGGTCTGACAAGACCCCTGGCAATCCACACCTGCCAGCCACACTGGTTGTGTATTGGTGTGCTCAGTCATCCACACTGCAGCACCAGACTAAAATAAACAAATGCTAGATTGAAGTGCCAAGTGCTACAATCTTGTCAGATAAAGTATTTGCAGACTTCATCTCAAAGCCCTCATGAGACCACAGTGCTATCTATACTTATGAAGCTTGTCCAGTCTAGAAGTTTCACAAGTCCATTATCACATGATGGAGTCAAATGTCTGAAGTTTTGTCAACGGATTAGTCAACTCTTGCGTGTATAATGTAATCAAATGCTTTTTGACCATGTTCCTTAATGCTTGTGCAGCCCCATATGTACCATTCTCAAGCACTGAGCTTTTTCACCCTGACTGCAAAGGGGCCATTTTTAGCAAAACTAAAACACTGCTTTTAACTCAGATATGTGGACACAAACTAGTTAGTTGAGCAGGGTTTATGGAGAAAGTTTAGTGTTATATCCATTGTCTTTTGAAAGTCTAACTCTCATTCTTCCTTCTCTTAGATTGAATCTGAAAATGCAGCTTCTGCAGAAACGCTGAACAATGCTACCTTACGTCTGTTTGAGCTAGAGAGGAGTGTTGAAGACCTTAGGCAAAAGGCTGCTACAAATTCAGGGAATGTGGGAGAAATAGAAGACAAAATTATTAGTGCAAAACAAAATGCTGAAGAAGTTCAAAAGGTGAGAAGCTCAGGAACAATCCTAAAGAGGATTGAAAAGAGAAGCCAGCAAGTCCCCCCCCGCCCCCAGGTTTGGCTAAAGGGAGATCAATGAACAAATGTGATCTGTCACATTTATTGTTCATATTCTGGGGGTAGAAAATACTCCAACATTTATGCTCATAACAAAGATAGCAACTTTTTACTTTGGTATCAGATCCTGAGAGAGATTTATTGGGAAGTTTTCAGGTTCTGAAATAGCTGCAGGAAACCTTTCCCAGGTAGGTTTCTGTTCCTCAGCTTTACTATATGTCACAGAAGAACTGGAATTTTTTTTTTTTTCCAGAGTATTTATGGTTCTATGACAATGATAGTTTCAGGACAAACAAACCAGAATTTGGCATATACAGAATGAGGCAACAGGAAAAGTAATTATCTTAACATAAAACTGAATTTCTAAATATCAGAGATGCAAGATTTTTCTCTGTGAACATATGGCATTACTCCCAATGTTTGCTACACACTTTGTAATAGCAAAAGAATGTTCATTAACAAAACAATTGACCAGTCTGCCAAAGGAAGTTTCATTGCTCCCATCTCTTGTCTGTAGTTAGCCCACCAATCTCCAGAGAGCCATTTTCTGACAGGAGAGCTGCATTATCCATCAACTCAACAATATCCAAACACTAAGTAGTATTTCAGGTGCTGTCAAGTGAGCACAAGAGAATTCCAGTGCTGCTATAGTTTGTTATCTTGCTCAATGGTTGAATTTAGTTGGGCCATAGGACTTCTTTAATATTAACCCCACAAGCAAAAGCACAGCTGAGAAACCAACCTCATGACTTTCCCAGCACCTTCACTAGCACCACCTGGGCAGCCAGTTCCGTTCTTGTTGCTGAAAGGGTAGCAAGGGTATTCCTCCCCAGATGCAACCCCTCAGAGGGCCCAGGAGCTGTGCCAGGTGTAGCTTTCCAGCAGTTCTAGGGGCCATGGCTTTCATTAGTTACAGAACCCTGTAACTGAATCCCATAAATCTCTGCCAAGTGCCAGTGTTTGAGCTGTAAAACAGCCACAGATCTGCAGAAGAGCAACTGATGAGTCTTCACCACAGCTCTTAGTCTTGGACAGAAAGTAGGAAATATCCTGACACCGTTTCTGCTTTTGTTAAGAGAGCTCCCGGGGCAGTCTCTCCTGGCAGCCAGATTTAGTAAAGGACAGAGGGAGGAAATGCCAACTCTGTATTGGCTTCACTTGAGCTCCATCTTGTGCTTGAATTCGGAACAGGTGCTCAACAGCGAGCTGAGTGGCAAGTACAAAACCGTGGAAGAGCTCATTGCCAGGAAGACAGAGGAGTCGGCCGAGGCCCGGAGGAAAGCAGGCGTGTTGCAAGATGAAGCTAAAGCCTTGTTGGCTCAAGCAAACAGCAAACTCCAGCTGCTCAAAGGTAAGGCTGTTCTGAGGAGGTAATTTGGCACCTCAGAACATGAAGCAATTTCATGCTGTTAAACCAGCTATTCATCAGCAGAAGGAGAAAAAAAAAGGTACTTTTTTGTTACTGAGACTTGATCTGCTTTCTGTATTCTTATGGACATAATACAGTCTTTTGAAGCAAAGATTTCTACAGAATAAGCTGAAACAGGTGAGACACAAACTTCTGGTGAGGCACCTCTCACTGCCCCCAGAACTGCCACAGGGAAGGAACAAAACTACTGTGCTCAGGACAAGGACTCATCTGTTCCAGAAAAACCCCATCTCCAAACAGTACTCCCCTCACCCCACCCTGGAAAGCTCTTAAAACAAAAGCTAATCAGGACAGAGGAGTTCCAGTTCACAGATTAATTTAACATTTACTGTTGACAAAGTTGATTGAACCAGAATAAGGCAATTTGCCCTTTGCTACTCCTGCACAGTTACTGTGACTTGCTGAGTAGTCTTAAACATCACAAGCCAAAACATTTCACTGTTCTGTAAAAGCCACCATAGAGCAAAGAATGACAATTATTTTAACCCTCAAAATATACTTTTGGATTTTCACCTTTGGAAAATAACTTCCTTGTTCCTTTACATCTCTATGTTAAGGAAACAAAAAGGTGCCATTCCAGCCTTTGTTGATTTTGGGGGGTTTGTTTGGTTTTTGGTTTTTTTTCCCCAGTCAGCGTATCTTCCACAACAGAAATAAATTTGAATAGTAATTTATCTGAAACTATAATGATTTACATTAAAACACCACCAATTAAGCTGGTTTTTTTGCCTTCCTTTGCCTACAGATTTGGAAAATACATATGAAAACAATCAAAAAGTTCTGGAAGACAAAGCCAAGCAGTTGGTGGAGCTGGAAGAGACAGTTCGCTCCCTCTTACAGACAATCAGCCAGAAGGTTGCTGTTTATAGCACTTGCTTATAAACAGGAGTGGGAAGTGCTTGTGTTCAGGATGGGTTTTACAAGTATTATACTAGTTCTTTTTGACATTACACTAGGACCTGATAAGGTGAACAGGTTTTATATTGACTTTAAAGCCACAGAACCAAAGAAAAGTAACTTTTTTGATGTTGAAAATAAACAGTACTTTTGTATCACTGTATGTACCTAGTATGACTCATTAAGTTCCTGCCTATTTTCAGTAGCTGCAATGGTACATCAATTAATCCTTTAGCAAGTCTTGTTCTTACACTGGTTAGACATCTAATAAAATCTTGGCTTGAGCAATGTAATTCTAGAGAAGGGTTACTATTACTATAAAACATAATAATGGTGACTCAGACCAAATTACCAGTGAATGAAGAAATAGCATCCACATGTAGTTAGTTATGCCACAGCACTTGAAAAGGATTGTGTACCCCCTGCATGATACCCATTTAGGCCTAAGACTACTTTCATGTCACTGATTATGGAACACTTGATATGTAGAGTGAAAACAAAGAGGTCAGCACTGAAAGTATGAATGCACCAAATTTATATGATAATCCAAGCTTGGGCTCATAAAATAGACAGAGTTGGAAGGGCCCCACAAGGGCCATCGAGTCTAACTCCTGGTTCTGCACAGGACACCCCAAGAGACACCACATTCCTGAGAGCACTGTCCAAAGACTCCTTGAACTCTGTCAGGTTTGGTGCTGTGACCACTGCCCTGGGGAGCCTGTTCCAGTGCCCAACCACCCTCTGGGTGAAGAATCTTTTTCTAATATCCAACATCAACCTCCCACCAGCACAACTTCAGGCCACTCCCTCAGGTCCTGTCACTGTCACCGCAGAGATCAGTGTCTGTCCCTCCTCTTCCCCTCATGGAAGTTGTAACTGCAGTGAGGTTTCCCCTCAGTCTCCTCCAGGCTGAACAGAACAAGTGACCTCAGCCACTCCTCATACGACTTCTCCTCAAGGTCCTTCACCATCTTTGTTGCCCTCCTTTGGGCACTCTCTAATAGTTTAATGTCTTTTCTATATTGTAGTGCCCAAAACTGCCCCCAGCACTCGAGATGAGGCTGCCCCAGTGCAGTGCAGAGCAGAGCAGGAAAATCCCGTCCCTTGCCCAGCCGGTGAGGCTGTGCCTGATGCCCCCAGGACACGGGTGGCCCTCCTGGCTGCCAGGCCACTGCGGACTCATAATTCAACTTTCCATTGACCAGGACCTCAGGTCCCTTTCCACAGTGTTGCTTTCCAGCCTCTCCTTCCCCAGTCTGTCCATACATCCAGGTGCAGAATCTGGCACTTTCCCCTTACTGAACTTTTAAAAGTTGGTGATTGCCCAGTTCTGTAATTTGTGAAGGCCTCTGTGCAAGCCTCTCTGCCTTCAAGGAAGTCAGCAGCTCGCCCTGTTTTGTATCACCTGCAAACTTGCTCAGTAGCCCTTCCTGTCCTGCCTCCAAGTCATTAATGAATAGCACTGGCCTGAAGATGGAAGCCTGTGGAACCCCACCAGTGACAGGTCACCACTCTGATGTCACCCATTCACTGTAACCCTTTGTGCCCCAGCTGTGCGACAATGATCCAGCTGTGTGCTGGACATTCTGTGTCGAACGATCCTCTTAGAGACAGTATCAAAAGCTTTGCTGAAATCCAAAAAGGGTACATCAACTGGCTTCCCTGACCAGCTATGTGGGTTGTCTTGTGATAAAAGGAAATCAGGTTTGATAAGATGGTTTTTGATACCTCCCACATTAATCTTCTCCATAACTACCAGGCACTGAAGTGAGACTGACAGGCCTCTGACTGACTGCCAGATTCTGGGATCCCCCTTGCCCTTCTTGAAAATCAGGGACAACTTTCAGCAGTTTCCAGTCAGCTGAGACTTCTCCAGATTCCACAAGATTGCTTCAAAAAAAAAAAAAAAAAAAGAAATCAACAGGCATTTTGTGATGACATCAGCAGCTCCCTGAGGATTCTTGGCTGAATGCTGTCAGGCCCCATAGATTTTGTCGGGATCCAGCTGGAGCACATCCTGCACAATTCATAGTCCTCCAGCTCAGGGCACTGAGACCCCCTTGGTCCATCATCCGTGTTGAAGACAGGCAAAGATCCTGTTAAACACCTCTGCCTTGTCCCTGACC
Source organism: Onychostruthus taczanowskii (assembly GCF_017590055.1). Taxonomy (NCBI): domain Eukaryota; kingdom Metazoa; phylum Chordata; class Aves; order Passeriformes; family Passeridae; genus Onychostruthus; species Onychostruthus taczanowskii. The sequence continues at coordinate 4,660,019 of NW_024499573.1, read as the reverse complement.
CTGTTTGTGACACGACCATCCTCATCCTGCAATGGGTCAATGTTATTTTTACACTGCATATTGCTATTAATGTATTTGAAAAAACTCTTTTCATTGTCCCCCACTGTTCTGCCAACTTCAACTCCCGTTGAGTTCCAGCCACTTGAATTTTCTCCCTACAGTGACCAGCAGCATCTCTGTTCTCCCCCTGGCACCTGAGCATGCTTCTACTAGGCATACACCTTCCTTTTTTATCTTGTTTCCAAGAGAAGATTCCTGTTTAACCAAGCCAGTCTTCTGCCTCACCTGCTTGACTTCCAACACTTGGGAATTGCCTGTTCCTTAGGAGGTGTTTAAAAAGTGACCAGCAATGATAGATCTCAGCACCTGAGAAAGGGGACCTTACCAATTCCCTGAGCAGCCTGAACTTCTGCTCTCCTCATGTCCAGAGCTGAGGTTTTGCTGGCACTTTGCCTTCTATCACCAGGGATTTCAAACTCCGTCCCTTCATAGTTGCTGTGGCCAAGATGGCCACCATTCTCAACTTCACTTAGGAGCTCCACTCTGTTGACACAGATTAGACCAAGGAGGGCATTTTTCCAAGTCATCTCCCTTGTCATCCAGGTTTTTAGGAATCTTCTGGCCCAGGTGTGATGCTCCCAGTTAATTTCTGGCAAGCTGAAATTCCCTATAACATCAAGGAGAGTTGATTTGGAAGCATCCCTCATTCTCAAAGAATAATTCATCTGCATCAGCATCCTGGCTGGGAAGTTTGTAGTAGGCTCCCACAATGACACCTGCATTATTTTGCCTCTTGATTCTTTACCCAGTGGCTCTTCATGGTGCCATTGCCAACACTCTGATCTTCTATTACACTCAGTGCCACCCCTCTGCCTCTTCTGTTTGCCTATCCCTCCTGACCATCCAACAGGCATGCCACTCACAGACTTATCCCACTGGGTTTCACTTATGCAGCATGCATTAGTGTAGAAACATTCCAGGAAGATGCAGCCTTTCTGAGAAAGAGCTACAAAAGTTCAGAAGGGCACATAATGGGAATCAGTTAAGTAGCTGTACACAGACAGCTCTAAGAACAGCCTGTACTTAACACACATGATGTGCAGCAGTAGCATCCTGTTCACTCTAATTTCAGCTCAAAGTTGTGTGCATTACAGTGCCCCTTCAGAGCACTGTACAGTATGGCACAAACTGATTTACAGCCACAAACATCCATCAGCTACACAAGTCAGGACCCAAAACTGCAATGTGTTTGCACATCCTGACTGCTAACTCTGACCCCAGGATTCTATCTGTGTGTATGTTCTTTGACTGACACCTTACCTAACATCATCAAAATCAGGACAACTACAGCAGGGTAAGAGAACCACCTAAGCAAACTGAAGAGCATTATGGTTAAATAAATAATTACCCCTAAGTTCCAGAGGTTACAAATAGCACAACAAAAAAAATCCTGTGAAGGATTTGATCATCACAGCAGTGTCATGCACTGTTCACTGCCAGTGCACTCAGCAGCTGCCAGAAAGTGCCAGTTTGGCAGCACTCAGGCCTAACTGCTGCCATGAGACCATTGACAGGTGGCTCAGCAGCTCATTTTACTTTTACACTTTTTTGTACACTTAGCTAGAATGGGAATGACAGCAAGAGAAGTAACAGAAATAATTTTAAGGCCTTGATTTTTATTTTTAAGCGTCTGGAAAACTCAGTCTCCAGTACAAACTTAGAAGTATTATTGGTTATGTTTCCCTGGCTTTTCAAACTTCATTTGACATAAAATGAGATACAAACTTTTGTAACTGATGAACTTCAAGAATGAATTGCAGTAAGACTGCTACAAGTATTCAGGGGGTGGAGGGAGTAGACACAAAACTGTTTCTGAGAGAGCAAGGCTTCTGGGAAGAACTTGCAAATCACATGATTAACACTTAACATTTACCTTTGTTAAGCTAGAAGTGATTATTCTGAAATGCCAAGATCTATTGGAAGAATCAAGCTTTTCTGCTCTGTTGTCTCACCTTCACTTTCCATTCAGCAGCTTCCTACTAGCACCTGAAAGCAGATCCACATTAATTCACTAAGGCAGCATACCCATGAATCAGATGGTGGGAAGCTCAATGAGGTGGAATGGTTTAACCCCATCTACATTTAAAGTAGGAATTCAGAAAATAAATCACAATGAAGAAGAGTATCACTGGTGTTTTGCTGATTAACTGATATGGTAATGCTGGCATCCATCTCTATCACTCACTATAGATAATACTTGAATAAGAAGCTATAAAGCAAGCTAAAAAGATATAACCATCTTGGCTATACAAAAAACCAAGTAGCTGTAACACCTTCTGAATGTGCACTTCTCATTGCACTGGCATGATGAAAAAGGACATGCACAATACCAGCAGGTATTAAGGTTTTCTTCAAGGCAGAAGAGCATGGCAAAAAAAGAAGAAATGGCACCTTGGAAAAGAAGTACATTTTAACTACTGGATTTGGGCATCCTCCATATACAGGTTAAAGATCTTCCAACAATGCCATCTGTTTGTGAGTTTGCTCACATAATCAACAACCTAGACACTACAAGGATCCAATCAGCAAACAAAATCCAAGAAAACCCTCCAGCCATGTCAAGTATTTATTAAGCTCTCTTGCTACAGAGACAGAAAGAGAGAACAAAATAGAAAACAGAAGAGAAGAAAGTATGTCTTAATTGTGTGGAGAGCTGACACTGCAGCCCTTATGTGTGGAAGGTGCAGAATAACCCTCAAGTCATAGCATTTAACAGCAAACACTGTTTCACTACCCAGTTTTAGCATTTCAGGTTTAAGAGAGCTGGACAAAGGAAGCTTTAAAACCAAAAAGGATTAGGTAGCAGTACAATGAATTTGTCTTCAATCTTTCATTTCTCAATTAGCACTCAATTTTTCCCCTTAAGAGTTTTCAATATGAAAACCTGACGTGGAGAATCACACAGACAGTAATTTTCTCTTTAAAAAGTGAATATAATTTTAATTGATCTACATGAGCCCCTCTTCTCCCAACATCCCAACACTACTAGGTCAAAACAAGTTTTGGTACTCATAAGTAAGAAGTAGGTTAAATACCAAAGTTAATCCCTTCAGAAGGAAACACACTTTTGTGCGGAAGTGACAGTGGCATTTTAAGTGACAGTGGCATTTTAAGTGCCAGTATTCCACTGGTTTATTGTAACACTACTTCAAATAAGAAAATACAAGGTATGCTGGACAATCATCCAGAGTTCTGACCAGCACACCTGATAATCCCATGCAGCAGCAAAATGTTTGGTTTCCAAAAAGAAAAGAGTTCTGTCAGGCTGCTTTTCTGCAACATTCATTGTGTAAATAAACATGTAATTTTAAGTATTTAATTTACAGAGACTGGATAATTCCACTTGTCCCAAACTCTACTTGTTTAAATATCTGATGTTTAAAATTAAGATATTCACTTAAAGTCAGTCCTAAAATCCTCAGATTCAGCCTTCCATAAGGGCCCACAGTCCATTTTCAGAGATGTACTATATATGTACAAAGATCTGCTCTTTTAGAAGTTGATAGCTTTGCCAAAGGACGCTGCCAGGTTTGCTTCCCTGAAGGCTTCTGACACCGTCTGCAGGGAGCAAGCACAAAAAGTTACAAGTCATTAATAGCTACATGGAGTAACAGCATGTCTGTGTAATGGTGTTCAACAGCCCCTTCAGAAAACACTTACTGGATGGGCATGGCAAACTCTGGCTACATCTTCACACGATGCTCCATATTCCATAGCAAGGGCAGCTTCATTCACCATTTCACCAGCACCCTGCAATTTAATGGTACTTGTAATTAGCACAAATTCTTATGCAGTTGTCCAGGTTCTGCTGAATCAGTAACAGCTTATTTATAAGCATTTTCTGCTAAAAAAGAGAAGTTATGTTTTAACCAGCACTTCATTTGTGTTCTAATGCAAGTAATGTAATCTATTTGGTGATTGTGCTCAAATCTAGCACAGATCTGAACATTAATGAGAGTATTTGTTCTCTCATTCCTAGGAGTTGTGCAAAAGCTAGGCATTTTTCCATGAAAGGAAACCTACCCAAAACTTCAATGCTTCCCTGAAAAGTTAAATAGATAACTAGATTTTTAAAAAAGCATGTTACTACACCTACAGCCTCATTTTTATTTGCTGTATTAATGCATATTTACTAAAAGAATATATCTCTGAGGAGTCAAAAATAGTTAAATCTCCTCTTACATTTTTAGCACTCAGATCCACAACCATAAGATTTTTCCCCAGTCCTTTCCCAATAAAGAAAATTAGATTGGTTGGTATGAGACAGACAAAGTTGTACTTCCTTTAAGGCATACTGGTTTCTAAATTACTACAACTGCAAGAGAAATTAAGTAGCATAGAATATTATTGAGAACAGTTTGGTATTTCTCTTACAGAAAGCTGTACACAAAAATGTATGGAAGTGTTTCTGCAAACATATTTGGAAAAAAAAATTTAGAGCTAAAAAACAAAACAGAAAAATTAGGGTCTAACTTTGGTTTAAAAAAATCCAAAAAACAAAACCAAAAACCCCCAAAACAGGGGAAATCCCAAAGGTTTTTTTACTCTAAGTTCCATAAATTATTGACCCCAGATTTGGTGACTGCAGTGTAAGATTACCACCTTTGGTGAAGTTTTTAGTTGGAGAGATGGGAAAACAGAAAACACCAATGAAAAAGACTCAGTCTTTTCAGCTCCTTTAACTTCCAAAAGTTGAATCAACAATTTCTGTTGTTCTCTCAAGTATTTGGCAGTGTTCATAAAAACAAAATGAAAACAAAAACCCACAACAAACACCATCACCAAAAACCTCACTACACAAAACTTGTCAAGGAAACCAAATAAATAACCATAGTAATTCAAGAGGGAAAAAAACAAAAGAAAAAACCAAAAAAGCTCGGCTTTCTTTTTTAGTTACACCAAAGTAACTAAGAAGTGGGAAGGAGGGCAGGGGTGCAGAACAGAACTGTAAAAAAAAAAATGTAAGTATGGTGAACTCAAACCTTCTGTTTACAAACACCACTTCTAACTCAACAACTATGCAACACTAAATAAAAAGCAAGTTACAAGGCAAAGAAAGCAGAATTGATGATACTTACTGAGCCTAAAATGTGAGCACCCAACATCCTGTCTGTCGACTTCTGACTAAGTATCTTCACCATGCCATCTGTGTCAGCATTTGTCTTTGCTCTACTGTTCGCAGCAAATGGAAATTTGCCCACTTTGTATTCTACACCCTGCAAAACAGACGTGTTACTGAGTTCATGACCAACAATGTACCCAACTGTTACAGATGTGAGGAGAAGCAATGCAGGACTAAAACAGGAGACACAGGAATGTACGGGAACTATCACCGTAAATGGTGTACCAAAAAAAGATTAATTTGCAAACAAACAATATTAATGTCACAGAATGCAAGTTATTAAAGAGAACTGTGGTTCCTGGGAGAGTGGCATGCACTAGAGCATCATTCGCTCACACCCCCTAAGCAATAAAATCAAGTGCAGAAATTTGGATAAAGTAGCTAGATAAACAACTAGACAATGAAACCAAGCTCAAAGTGGAAAACCAGTTTTTGCTGGAAAACAAAACAAACAGTACCTCTTCTTTCAGCTGTTCTTCTGACTTGCCCACCCAGGCCACTTCAGGATGAGTGTAGATCACAGAGGGAACGCAGTTGTAGTCAATGTGAACTGCTCCCCCAGCCATGCCTTCTACACAAATAATGCCTTCATCCTCAGCTTTGTGGGCCAGCATAGGTCCAGCAACTACATCACCAATAGCATAGATGCTATCAGACCAATGAAACAGAATAAGACACTGTTTAAAAACATCCTAGCACACCTGGGCTACCTTACATAACAGTCTGTTTGAAACATGTTACTGAAAACTCAAATCAAAACAGATTTAAATACTTCATTTTAGTGGTCTCCACAGAATGACAACAATACAAGAAGTACTTAGTGACATGAAATAGACAGTGACTCTCAAATTTAATGTGACAGTGACTTTTAATTTTGAAAGACAGAAATAGACAGTGACTTTTACAACTTCAAAGGCTGACTAAAAATTTTTAGCTACTGAAATGATAGGCTGTATTGAGTTTTCTTTTCAGAAAATGAAAATAATGTTGTGTTTTTAATAAAGAAGTGCTTTACTATGGTAAACTTTAAAAAATAAGTGTTCTGCAATAAAAAAAAAAGGAAAAAAAATCAGTCTTACTTACTTTGGAATTTTGGTTTGGAATCTGTTGTTGACTGGAATTCTTCCCCTCTTATCAAGTTCTATTCCCATTTCCTCAAGACCTAGATTTTTTGTAAAAGGACGTCTACCAATGCAAACTAGGAGCACATCACAAGTTATTACTTCTGCCTTGCCACCAGCAGCAGCTTCAACACTACAACAAAACAAGAAGCAAAAATGCTAAGCTGTAAACCTGTAGCCTTATCTCTTTCTGGCTAGTAACTAATATGACCCAAGATGGTGATCTCCTGGCTGGCTCTGGCACCCAAAGCACTTCATTCAGCCTGCCCCATGCCTCCTCCTTGCAAGAGAGAAAATCAGGGTGTATTTTAAATAGCAATCAGCATGATCTGATAGGATCAAATCTGTACAGCAAAGTCACTGCTTGTACCAGTACTTGCCACCTGGTGTATATATACTTTGTATATAGTATATATACTTTGGGGTGGGGTAGGGCCATGTATTCTGAGCAAGCTTTCTTGTGGCCCAGGAACCAAACAGCTGTTAGCAGCTGCCATGCATCCCAGGCATCCCTCAAGTGCATCTTGTCTTTGAGTGCACCCAGAACAAGTTCAGTTCATGTACTCTGAGAGCACAAGAACCAAAGCATGGAAAGTGAGGAAAACTGGAAATGTGTTTCAAAAGCAAACTCTGAACCAAAATGATACCCTAAAAGCAGAAACAGACTACATGAGAGATCCAATCAGCATCAGCATGGCATGCAAAGAAGCCCAAATCCTGGAGTGACAGATGACAGAGTGTCCCAAGCTACAGTGATACAGCAAGTAAAAGTCACCATATTAAGTCCCCAGTGAAAAACATTTAAGCTTTTTTTTGTGAAGTAACACAAAGTAACATCAAGCATTTTTTTAAACTGCAGTTTCTGCATAGAGAATCCCATCAACACAAACAGAACTAGTGCATACTTATGGACTTTTACAAAGCAAATTTACTTTATGTGTTTCTATATTAACTGTTCATGTATAAAGCTTCAAAGGTCTAGAATAAGACCATTAAAATAAACTTTGGTTAGTTTCATTTATTTTCGTTCAAGAACAGTATCTCTTACCCTAAGACAAGATGACCTTCCAGAATAAGGTCAAGAATTAATGGCTTGGCAATGACTGTATGAACAATCATGGCATTTATGCTAGTTATACCAGAAGCAAATATGTTCCATGAAAATAATGATTTACAGTTGTTTTTATTACTGATCTCATTGTAACAGTGGTTTTATGCCAGCAAGCCCTCAAGTCAATGGAACCTCTCCTGTATAAGCAACTTAGGACTTAATAAACCCAAAATTATGAGCTCTGTAAGCTGTTATAGAAGGATAAACATTTAATTGCACTAAAGAATTAATTTTCATTCCTGTTTAAAAAATAGTATCAGACTATTTTTAAAAAGGTTTGATGGATTGGGAGGAAGAATATATTTTGCATTCCTTTAGTTTTATGTTAAACACTCACGCTACATCTATTTTTCCATCTGGTCTCTTGGTAGCACCAGTGACTTTGGTGTTCAGTTTAAACTTGAATCCCTGCTTCTGAAGAATACGTTGGAAGTTTTTAGAGATCTCCATGTCAATGCCCATTCCTCCAACGTGGCCCATGAACTCAACAGCTGTCACATCTGCACCGAGGCGCTGCCAAACTGAACCCTGCAGTTACAACAATACAGGTAAAAAGAGTTTGTGAAAAGCAAACTTCAGATACTTTTACTCTAATATTTACAAATAGACTGTAAAGTATTCTGAAACAGGATAACATGTAACAGCAAACTGATCAGTTTATACAAACAATGTAAAACAAAACAAGTTAAATTTTCCCAGCCTTTCCAGGAAAAGATTTATCATCATTTATTTGCAGGCTCAAAACTTCCATGATCAAGTTCAGGGAATTAGGCTTTTAAAGAAATATATTTAGTGATTTCGTTAGCTAACTCATGTATGTTTTATATTCTAGGTATAGAAGAAATTCAAAATCAAAGAATCTGAACGGAAAACCCAAAGGGAATTGCTTGTCGTGCCCTAATACCACTACTAATTAATCAAAACAATACTACATATTAAGGAAATTTTACACAGCAAAATGGAGCCTCTGCTGGTCCTGCCTGTATTTATAACCTTAATCATGGTCATCAGCCTCACCAACAAAACCCACTTAACACCCTGCAGGTATTTACCCAACAGTTACCCACATCCACCCAATACAGAATTTCACTTTGCTTACTCTTTCCCAGCTTATTGGTCAGCAGGTTAAGCAACCACTTGGCAGATGAGCACAGCTTCAAGCAGCTGCAAGACCAGCAAATATAAATTCTTTTTGAAACATGCAGATGTGAGGTAAAAGGGCTCCAACCACGGTGAACTACAAAGTCTCCATGCTTTTGGCTGATAGCATATGTACTACCAGATCACATTAAACATCTCTTGAGATCAACTACTAAACACAAGAATTCATCCTGACTGTCCTGGCATTCCCTCACATCCCTACTACTTGAAAAGAGAAAAATAAATATGCAAGGCACTGGATGTTCCTCTCTAACTTCTTTGCTTATCTAACAAGCTGCAGAAGTACTGACCCAACGAACACTTACCCCAGCTTTTCTGGTAAAAAATGGAGCTAGCAGGCTAAGAAGTCTGAACAGATTGACTACAACTCAGTGAACTGTTATAGCACCATCAAATACAACCAAAAAAGCCCATCCTTTTCCTTTACAAATTAAAGGTCAAGTGGTTTAAATATCCTCTCACCAGTTCCACACCAATGACTCCTGCACCAATGACAACCATCTTTTCAGGAACTTTCTTCAGTGACAGCGCACCAGTGGATGACACAATGTTATCTTCATCAATCTAATGACAAAGAAATGCACAAAGGGAGGTTTGCAATCACAGAATGTGAAGTGCAATCAGGTGCAAACCATTATTACATATTAAATTGTATGGCTATGAGACACTGAAAAGGAAGAACAATTAAGTTCATATACGTACAGTAATTCCAGGGAAGGGAGCAACTTCTGAGCCTGTGGCTATGAGTATGTTCTTTGTGTTGATAACTTGTGTGCTGCCATCTTCTTTAGTTGCAGTGACTTGGTTTTTGCCAGTTATTTTTCCAAACCCAGATACATGTACAACCTTTAGCAATCAGAACACAGTGAAGTCAGCTTCAAATATGTAAGTCAGGCTACATTTCACCTGAATCTCACTAATCCTCAGAGATGCTGCTAACACATCTTTCTGCATCACTACCTGGTACAAATCACAAAGAAACTGTATGCTAGTAGGAATAGTATACTATTCCTTTAAGCAAATTAACAATGAAGGCACTAGGCATTTTGAAGTTTTCTGGAAGAGAAGCATCCAAATTCTGCCCTTGTCATATCAGTCACTAATTTACATGGCATTATGAAAATATAAAAAGTAGGAAATTCAGATTAAAAAAATGGATATACCTCAGTATATAACCCAAACTAACCTTGTTTTGCTTAAATAAATGAGCAATTCCACCTGTCAAGGCCTTCACTGCACTACTCTTCTGTTCCATCATCTTCTCTAGATTCAAACGGACTCCTGTAACTAAAGTTAAAGCAAAACAAGCTTTAACATCAAGTGCAGATTGTTAATGTTAAAGGAGCTAACCTCAACACAGTTAACAGCTGGCACAGAAAGATATGGTGAATGGCCCTAAATGCTAAAGGTTACATTCAACAACTGCTACACTGAAAATCAATATTGCACTTTTCAACTATAACTTATCTAGCCACTATTCAGAATTCAAAGAGCAGACACGTTCCTAAGCCTCCAAATGACAGATAAAGGATATTATTTATAACTCTAAACTTTCTGACCAGAAAACCATACTAATCAGAAATTAAAGATTAAATTTACTTCTTGGTGGAAACCACTTATGTAAGAGGCACTGAGAGCTCCTCACTCACTTTCAATTCCTCTATTAGCAAAATCTTTTCCATGGGCCAAGTGATACAGATGTGAGTTGTTCAGCAAGGCCTAAAACAGACACACAAAAATGTAAATTTGGACATACATTCACAAGAATATTTATTATAAGGAAAAAGAATTACACTATTTGCAAAATGTTCTCACTATTGTTTGACATATAGGTATTTGGAAAGGTGCATTTCAATCACAGAAATTGTACACAGTAGCTCCTACTGAAACATTGAATAAAATTACATACTTTACATAGAAATAGAAAACAGCTAAATCTTTTTGCTCATTTCACCATAGAAACTGGTAATTACTCCACAGAGATTAAAAAAAAAAAAAAAAGGAACAGACTAAGTAGAGGAAAAGAAAGATAACTGTGACTGATAGCCAAAGAAAAGATACAGAATAACTGATGAGGAAAATCTATACTAAAATGCTTGTTAAGATTTTAGCCTGTGCAGACATACATGAGTTAAATTTTGAGCTTTTGTGCTGAAGTTTCTATAACTGCATAGCCAGCTGAGCTGAAGCTGGATGGCTTGGAGCTAGCTCAGGTACATGGATCTTCCAAATTCATAGATAAAATCAGATTAGTTTTCATATGGATGGCTAAAAATCAGTAGCTTCAAATTCAGAAGCTTGATAGTTGTATTTTGATTAGAAATAACAATATAGTTAAGGCAGGATCTTACTAAGAAAATAGATTCTTTTGTCATTGCCACCCCAAATATGAAATTATCTGTATCTCTGCAAGGACAACAGTGGGAGTTTGCACAGACTTAAATCTAAAGCAGGCACAGTAAAAGATTCAAAAGGCATTTTGAAATACTTGACTTATCTACATATGTTTGTGTAAAACTAATTCTATCAAATAAGATAATTCCATTTTTATAATTTTTATCAACTGTCTTTAAAATTTCTCTACTTCACATACCCACCCGTCACAGCCCCAAATCTGTAACATCCACATTAAGTAAAAGATGCAAGCACTGCTTAAGACTTTAGCAACTAGAAAGGAAAAAAAAATCCATGCCCAAGGTATTATTTTGGGTGGTTTTCTGGAAAGGAATATTTGAATCATTTGTTATTGCCTTGGTGTACACAGCCTATATATCCTCTTCTTAAGTTTACTGCAATTCAAACATTCTAGACAGTGTTCAAGTTTAGCCATGGGTTCAATAGTATTTTCATAAGAAGTCTAAAGGATAAAAAAAAAGGGTACTTTGGAAGTTAGTTAAATAGATCCTAGCAGAGTTTCAAACTTTCAAGGTAACACTGTGTGGATTAACACGTTTTAGTGGTGCTTCAATATATTAAGACACTCTGAACCTCATTGAAATGATTACTAAAATGTTACAAAAATTAATATAATTTTTTTTTTAAACTTAGTATTTATACTGTATTTTCTCCTCCTGTGCTAATGGAACCTCTTGAGCAAAAGGATTAGAAACAGCAACACAGTTAGGAGGGATCTTGTTAGGAATATTATGTCTGTTACTACAGCCATCACAAACCTGGCCTTTGCAGGATCTTGCTCCACCTGCTGGGTGCTATTGAGGCAGATTCCCCAGCAACAGCACGGCTCTTACAAAGGCCGAGGTCTGAAATTACTTTAAACTAGACTGACAACATCAAATAGGAAGTTCTTATTAATTTCTTCTTGCTTCTCCTTTCCTTCAGAGTATGTGTTGGACTCAGCTCTTTCCACATCTGTTTTACTCCACACAAGCACCACGAGCCTCACCCTCCAGGCCATTCTTACATGTACATCCATCTTGAGAAACTCCTTCCTAAACTCCTTCCAAGTGAAGCACATCACGTCAGCTGCTTTTAATGAAGCTGTGACAAACATGCACACTTACCTTGGATGGAATACATCCAACATTCAAACACGTTCCCCCTAACGTTGCATTTTTTTCTACACAGACAGTCTGAGGAAAAACAGCAGAGGAAAAAAAGATAATTTTTTAGTAATACTCTGCCACCATTTCCTTATAGGCTATCTCACAATTTAGAATTGATGACAAAGACATTTGTCCACTTGTCTAGTAATTCTACCTCTACAGGTGTCCCATTAATTTAATTTCTAGATTTATTTTACAGCTCATGTTTCTCTTCCCTCATTTTCTGTTAACCTAAAACCCAAAAAATAGCTCTTTGCAACCCAATTCTCTACCAAACTGCACCAGTTTACTGTCTGCAAACGACAGCCACTGCACCATTCATACAAATGCTACTTGTATGTATTTTTGGAGTCCTACCACAAAAATCTACAAAGTAAATAATAAATACAAGACTCAGTCCAGTGAAAGATGTTCCCCTAACAATTACAGAAAAAACTGCTAAAAGCAAAACACGTAAAGATGAAGACTCATAAAAACAAGAAAACAACTGGTAGGTGAACTGGAGTAGACTGAAATCCCATGAAGCTATAGTTTCTTCAAAGAAAACAAAACAGAACAAAACCTCCAAGCCACAAACAACATCTCCTCCCACTGCTATAAAGTTGTAACATCTATAAAGAAAAACAAAAATGAAGTACAGCAAAACCAAACAAAAATAAAAATAAGGTCAATAACAACAGGGATGGAAAATATTTCATCTCCTTCTCATTAAGCTGACAACATCAAAGTGTGCAAATGACAAAAACAACTGCCAAAACTTCATTTAAAAACAGATCACTGGGAGAGAGAATGAAGGAGAGAGTATCCTAAACCATTTTTGCAGAAGCAAAGGAACTGGCATCTCCTTCTTTGGAAGGCACACACATATTCAAAGTAATTGTCATCTTGGTTTTACACTCTTGAGAGTTCCAGTCCACTGAGAGGCAACTACCTAGGTGAAAGCCTTTCACAATTTCTTTAAATTGCTCCTTTTGTGCTAAAGTAGGTGATGGTAACATGAAGAGCAGAATTCACCACATCAAATCAGAGGAACACTCTGAGACATGCTTATCCCCTACCTCCCCTTCCTCTTGTTTTAAGCACGTGAATTCATGAAACACAACACAAGGGCTTTAAAAGCTGCACCATGGATCAAACAGCATCAGACTGCTCCTGCCTTTACCCAATAAGGATGTTCTGCCTCATCCATTTTCCATAAATTTCACTGACAAGGCCAAGCAAAGCTTTTGGAAAGCCAATACCCAGAGAACACTATTAGCAATAACATGGGATGCTGTAGTGCTGATACAAGGACTCCATGCTTGTGCCAGTAGAAATAGCATCAAAACTGAAATTTAAGTAATTCAGTAGAGCAGAATGAGGTTCTTCCCTGGATGGTGTAACTATACAGTCTTTTTGCCAGTCTACTAAAAACATCTCCTTAGATTCCTCAAGGACACCAAAAACATTCTACATGTTTATTCAATGATAATGGTGATATGCACAAGTATGTCCAAGCATTTTCCCCTCTCTAGCTAGCTGTGCAAAAGTGTAACAGAATTATTTTTTACTATAAAGAAAAACAGAATCCAGGGCACTTTTTAACCCCCTTGTGCATGGTTTCCTACTGTTAATCACAGATATGAAGGACTCAAGGACAGTACAGTTCCAAGAAAAGCTGCTTTGTAGCCAGCCACAAAAATAGCTTTGGAATAATCAAACATGAACTCACATGGAAGAAGGCCACAATCTTAATCAAAACCTGCATCACTGAGCACCTTTTTTTCCTCAGGTTACTAGCTAAGTAACCACATACATCCAGAAGCAAGAGTACGTATCATGACAAAACAGCAAATCACAAAGATGTGTAAAGACAATTCAGTTATTTTGCTCTAGGTCACAGGCAGATATACAACCTAAAGGAATCTCAAACACTTATATTTTGGTACAGTTATATATTAGAAGGCTAGAAGATACCCAAAAAGATGTTACTGACACCCAGTTGTCGGAGTACTGACCAATAAGGGGCAACACTCAGAATTACAGACAAATTCAGTTTGAAGGGACCTCCTCTGGAGGCCATCTACTCAAACATCCTTCTCCAAACACAGGCAACATCAAAGACATTGAGGGAGGTGACTCTCCCCCTCTACTCTGCTCTCATGAGACCCCACCTGGAGAACCGTATCCATCTCTGCAGCCCCCAACACAACACAGACCTGGAGCAAGTCTGGAGGAGGCCACCAAGCTAATCACAGTGCTGGAACAGCTCTCCCATGAAGACAGGCTGGGAAAGCTCTGAGGAGACCTTAGAGCAGCCTTCCAGTATCTAAAGGGGGTTTCCCAAAGTCTGGAGAGGGACTTTTCACAAGGACATTTAGTGACAGAAACAGCCTTAAGCTGAAGGGCATAGATTTAGATCAGGTCTTAGGAAGGAATTCCTTACTGTGGGGGTGGTGAGGCACAGGAATAGGTTGCTCAGAGAAGCCGTGGATGCTCCACCCCTGGCTGTTCAAAGCCAGCCTGGAGGGGTCTCTGAGTAACACGGTCTAGTGGAAGGTGTCCCTGTCCACGGCAGGGTGTTGGAACAAGGCCAGCTTTAACATCCCTTCCAACCCAAACCGTTCTGTGATTCTATGAGGTATCAGGTGGCTCAGGGCCTTGTACAGACAAGTTCTGAAAATACTGAAAGATGAAGACTACTCGCTGCAGGGGCCCCCCATTCCTGTGCTTCACTGGAACTCACTCATCACCAGGAGCTCTTGTCCTTACCAGGTGGTCAAACCAGGCTAACTTCAGTCATGAAGTCTATTTTAGGTAATTCTGAAACATTGTGACATACCAAATAGCAGAAACATGCTCAAGACTGCTAGCACCACCTTCTCAGAGCTCCAGATAATTATGAGAACCATAATGCAGTGCCAAGAGTGTCAGATGATCTCATATTAAGAAGGCAAAAAAATATCCTGAAGTCACATTCTGTATTTTTGTAAGTTTAAAAACATCTAAAATATATTATAAACATACAACTCTTACAACACTTAATTAAATGACACACCACTAGTACACATCAGACACAAACTGCCTCTTCTGAAAGGTGTTCAAAGACAACAGGCAAAACAACAGAGATGAACACAAACAAATGTAACTAAGATACTACAGTACTTCTATACACATTTTTGGCTCTAAAATTCTCACATGGCAGTAGAATTCCACTAATAACATTCAAAAAGCCTATCAGTTGAATATGGCTTTTTACCCTTCTGAGTTCCCTCAGTCTGTTCTTCAGAATAGCTTTCCACCAGTCTTTTTGTCTGTCACGATTTATTTTTCCCTTTGTTGAGAGAAAAATTCCTTCCTAGAACTGTTTTCCCACCTTCTCTCTCACAAGAGTATAAGCCCACCTCAATTATCAGTTCCAAGCAGAAGTAAGCTGCCCTAAGCAGCTCTGTCAGTAGCAGGGCTATAGAGAGTAATACAAATATCAAATTCTGCATAATGCAGGTAAGCAAGGTAAGGAAAGATTAGCAAAAGATGCCAATGGCATCTGGTGGCCCAAGATGTGACAGAAGGATTACAGTATCACACAGACACCTTTCAAGCTGAGTGAGGTCTCACCTTAAACCCAAGCTGAGCTGCTTTGATAGCAGCAACATATCCTCCAGGCCCAGAGCCAATAACCGTGACATCGGCATCAACTGAAACACAGAACAGCTGAGTTACTGTTTTTTCAGCAAAATAATTGCATATGAAGAATTATGCAAATTAATGAAACAGGATTAGATAAGAAAGCTACACCTCATATGTGAAAGTAACTTTGTGGACAGGGAAAGGTTGTGTAAAGGTATTCATTCCACAAGAAAAATAACCAGTCTTAAATCTCACAAGGAAAATAATGTAAAATGACATCAAGAAACTGAATTTCCCATCACTCTTGCTCTAAAGCCTTTAAGAACTTGACCCAAGATGTCTCGATAGCTTACTGTAACATTTGTCCCAACATAGCTTCTATTGATGTTTAGCACCAAACACAAATGCTTAGTGAATGCCACAAATTTATAAAGGTGAAAACACAGCCGCAATAGGTATCTGTGCACACTCTATTGATTATAAAGCAGTGGAAGCTATGAACTTTGTACCTAGCTCATATCTCGTAACCACAATCTCTGTTAGAATATTAATTAACACAAGAACAGTGATGGTGAAGTTCAACTTCTACTTACAGCATTAGCATGAAATCAAATTATGCAAATAAACCACAATTTTCATCTAAATCTCCATTATGACATGGATTTCATCTGGAAGGCTGATTTCTGAGTTTGAAGTATTGTTTTGTTTTTTGGTGGGTTTTTTTTGTCCAAAAAAGGTTTCTCACAAGAAATTACCTTGATCAGCATAGGACCTTTGTGGCACTGCACAAACTCCCTGAAGACCATGATGAATTCGATCAAAATGGCTTCTCTAGAAAGGAAAAAAAATAAAAATAAAAAAAGAACCCCTTGGTATGTCTGTCCTTGAGGGAAAAGAAGCATTCAGCCACACAGAGATGAATATACAGTTACTGTCACCAGCTAACCAAAACAGAACGGCACGACTGAAGCACTGACTGGAACAAGAGGCAGAAGTTGCTCTGCCACTTACCTGCTCGGTCACCTCAGTCTGTCATCACACCTGTTCTCAGGTCAGTCTCACCTCAGGCTGCCTCTAACTACAAAAACTTTCAACTCTCAAACCACATAATGACATAAATTATATATCCACAAGAGTTTATGAAGAGTCTCGTTGTGTAACCAACCCCTTCAGCCACGTCCTATGAACAGGCAGCTGTATCTCATACGACGTTCGGGAGGGCAAGTTTTTTTAACCTTTACGAAAAAGTAGTGGGACAGCACAGAACGGCTGCCACAAACACACCGAGGGCCGATCACCCTGTAACTGGAGTAGAGGATGTCCCTGGAAGCATTTGCGAAGTCCCCAGCACCGCAGCCCAAAAGCCGGGGCCGGCGGCGCTTCTTGCAGCCACCATGGCCGCGGCCTCCCGCCGGCCGGGACACCGGGGAACCAGCACCGACAACGCACACGACAGCCGGTCCCTGCCGCTCAGGGGCCTGAGGGCAGCCACAGCCGCCGCGTCCCCTCCGCCCGCCGAGCGGCGAGGGAAGGGGTCGGCAGGGCAGGGAAGGGAGCGCGGCCAAGGCCCGCGCCCGCCTCAAGGCGCCACTCCGGCCCCGCCCGCCCTCACGCACGCCCCCGGCGGGCTGAAGGGTCTGAAGAAAGCGCAGGCCCGAGCTGTCCGGCGCGGCTTTCGCCCCTTGTCCCCTCCCTTGCCCTCGCCTCGCCGCCCCGCCGGTGCCGTACCCGAGCGAGCGCACAGGAGACGCGGCCCCAGCGCTGCATGTCGGCGGTGCCGCCGCGCCCCGGCCGCTCAAGGACTCCGCGGACGCGCGCAGGCGCAGTGCCGGGTGGGGCGGGGCCAGGCGGGCGCAGGGCCCTCAGGCCGGCAGCGAGCTCCGGGCGCGGTCGCGGCCAGCCCCGCTGCCCGGGCGGGGGCACCTGCCGCAGGTGACCCGGGAGCGCCGCCGGGCGGGTTTGCAATGTCTGCAGAGAGGGAGACTCCGCGGCCGCCCTGAGCAGCCTTTTCCAGCGCTCTGCCACCTTCAGCGTAAAGAAGTTCTTCCCCCTGTTGAGATGGAACTTCTTGTGTTTCATTTTATGGCCATTGCTCCTCTTCCTGTCGCCGGCACCACTAAAAAGAATCTGGTCTTAGATTCGTAGAATTCCGGTCATAGAATAAGCTGAGTTGGAAGGGGCCCATCAGGATCCAGCTCCTTGCCCTGCACAGGACACCCCAAGTGTTTTTCAAACACTTCTATAATTCTGTCAGGTTGGTGCTGTGACTGCTTCCCTGAGGAGCCTGTTCCAGTGCCAAACCACCCTCTGGGTAAAGAAACTTTTTCTAATATCCAGTCTAAACCTCCCCTGACTCAGCTGCATGATGTTTCCTTGAGTCCTGTCACTGCTCATGAGGATGAAGAGATTGGCATGCACCTGTCTACTTCCCCTCGTAAGAACGTTCAAGACCACAATAAGGTCTACCCTCAGTCTCCTCCAGGCTGAACAGACCAAGTGACATCGTAAGTCCTCACAAATCTCCTCATAAGGCTTCTCCTTCAGACCCTTCACCATCCTCATGGCTTCCTTTGGATGGTCTCTAATAACTCAATGTCTTTTTTATATTGTGATGACCAAAATTGAAGTGACTCCGGCCCAGTGCAGAGCAGGGTGGGACAATGCCCTCCAGTACATGGTTGGCCCTCCTGGCTGCCAGGGCACTGCTAATTAACATTCAACTTCCCATTTGTATGTATTGATGAGATCCCTTCTCAGTCTCCTCTCGAGCAAGCAGGCCCAGCTCCCTCAGCCTCTCCTCTTAAGATAGGTTTTGCAGTCCCATCATCATCTTTGTGGCTTCCGCTGGACCCTCTCCAACAGCTCCTCATTTTCCTTGTGCTGAGGAACCCAGAACTGCACACAGCATTCCGGATGTGGCCTCGCTAGGGCCCGATAGAGGAGGAGGGCCACCTCCCTGGGCCTGCTGGCTGCACTGTTCCTGATGCACCCAGGATACCATTGGTCAGCCATCCTGGCCTCAAGGGCACACTGCCAGTTCACAGTCAGCTTGTCACCGAAACTCGCAGGTCCTTCTCAGTAGAGCTGCTCTCAAGTAGGTCAGGACACAATCTGTGCTGGTACTTGGGAGCTCGTGGGCCCACCTGGCACCAAAGTGAACCCTGGGGTGAGCAAAGCAGCTCCTGTCCCAAACTGACTGTCGTGAGCAACACCTGGGCACACACAGAGAAAAGGAAATTACATGTTTCAGACAGAAAACTCTTCCATCTAATTAACAGTGAAATGCCCATACATCCTTTTATGTTAAAAAATGTAAGATCTAAGATAATTTTGGAAGGACCTTGAATAATTGTTTTAAATTTATTTAATAATGAAAAAAATTGAACTAGAATATTCTTGAAAATGTTCTCGAGCTAGAACATTCTCTAGAAGAAAGTTCTCCTCAAGAAGATGTAACTAAGAGAGGACCTCATCAATGTATATAAAAAGATGTATATTTTGATTGGCATGACGTATTCAGCACAGAAAAAGGGAAACAACAATCACGCATTTTCCTAATTCTCCTTGCAAAGACCTTGAATTATAGGCACTGGGCAATTTTATCCTACAGTGCAATGAAATTGGAGCCTGGCAATGGCTCAGTGGTGTCAAGCAATAGGAGAAGAGGCAATGGGCAGAAAGTGAGGCTCAGAAAATGCTACTTGAATCTGAGGAAGAATGTCTGTACTGTGCAGGTAACTGTGCACTGTAACAGAGTGCCCAGGGAGGTTTTGGAGTCTGCCTCACTGTAGATATTCAAGAACCTTCTGGATGCAATCCTGTGCAATTTGCTCCAGGATGACCCTGCTTGAGCAGGGAGGTTGGACTACATGACCTACTGTGGTCCCTTCCAATCTGACTGGTTCTGTGACTCTGTGGCTGTGAAATGCACGTAAATTCAATTATAAAACATTCAAAAATATAACATCTAAAATATTTAATTTTGAAAATATTTTCAAGTGTCATGGAATAATTGTTTCCAGTTTATTTAATCAAGAAAAGAATTGAACTAGAATATTGACACATTTTTATAATTAGTGTGGTTTAATTTAATGCTCTGTATATTTTTCCAGAACTTATATTTTCTTCTGGAAAATAGATTTTATTTTCTTCTAGAATAATAGATTGCACAACCTACATTCCTCTGTTGTTTCACTTCAGCACATCAGTATTTTAAAACTTAAATCCTTCATTGCCTGTGGGAGAACAACAATGGGACAGGATAATTTTCCTTCTATAGTGAATTCTATCTAATTTAGAATATGCATAATATTCTGTTCAATTTAAGCTAAAACCACCCAAATGTGGCTTTAGGTAAGTGATATGCAATATAG
Source organism: Onychostruthus taczanowskii (assembly GCF_017590055.1). Lineage (NCBI taxonomy): Eukaryota > Metazoa > Chordata > Aves > Passeriformes > Passeridae > Onychostruthus > Onychostruthus taczanowskii. The sequence goes on along the minus strand of NW_024499573.1, from coordinate 4,639,899 downwards.
ATCTTACTATTGATTTCCCACCTCGCCTGAAATTGAAAATATTTTCTGTAAAAAAGAGTTCTCACGTTTTCTAGACGTACTAATTTCTTGCACACGTCAGTATTTCCATCAGGGGGCAGCGTTCTGCTACTTCCCGCACAGCCAGGGAAAAGGGCCCTGTTCAGCAGGCAGAATTCCCCTTCTATCTTTTTCCATAAGGATTTCTCTGATCGGCCCTTCAGCAATAATGGAGACTGTATGTACCCGATATTTTTTATTTTTAAACCCTTCTTGGTGAGGGCATGGTGTTAATAATGCCAAGGTTGTGTGTTTGATCCCCGTATGGGGTATTCACTCAAAGTGGACTTGATGATCCTTGTGGGTCCCTTTCAACTTGGAATATTCTGGGATTCTAATGAAAAACATCCCAGAGTTATCCTGGATAGTACAGTGTCCCCTCTTTTACTCCCACCCTCCTTAATGAGCCAACCAAAGAGAATAAAACCCCAAACTGCTCCAGCTGTAGCTAACTGGAAGTACTCAGCCAACATGTTTTAATTCTCCATGGCCTCCCAGCCTTGGTGCCTGTTGGGGTACTGGAACTCTCCCCACTGCACAGGCAATACATGAGTATTTCTAGGGAAATTACAGGTTTTTTCAGAGACAAATCTGAATGCCATGAGAATGTGTTTACTGCAAGCAATGATCAGGACCATCTCCTGCAAGAAGAAATGACTGGAGGCTCTGAATGATGCACCACCAGTACAGGTGGTTACTGTGGCCACCAAAGGGAAGGCAGCCTCTGTGGTTATTGCTTCAGCACCCAGGCAAGCGGATGTAGGGGGCCTGGGGGAATGCAGGAAGCATTAAAGTGTGTATTAATGGATGGGGACAGTGGGAAGGCAAAGGGCCATACAGGGAATGCAGGGTTACATCCCTGCATCACATTCACCTCAGCCCTGGTAGTCACCTCTGAACAGCCTTGCCCTTAACTGCATGTCCCTTGGGGTGGCCTTGGGCATGGTCCCTTGGGGAGAAATGTTCTGAACCTTCCTGGGTACTCTGCTGAAGTTTGGAGATTGTTAAAATTCTTTTTTGAGGTTTTACATCTCTGAGTAATAAAGATCATAAAGACATTGTATTGTCTGTAGAACTGTGGTACTTGTAAACCATGGACAGCTGAGTACTTTTTGTTCCCTTCCTCCTGGCATGACTGTACGTCCCCTTGCTTTGGTTGTGGCACTCCTTTCGTGAACAGTGAGATTACTGTACCTGTTTACACTTCCACTTTTTATTGCATCCATGAGTACTCATGAAATGTCTCCTCTCAGCAAAGCAGACTCCCAAGATTCCAGCTGCATGAGGAGGAATCTTGTCAGCAAGAGGAGGCAGGTGATCCTTCCCTTCTGCTCAGCACTGGGGAAACATAGATGGGGTTCTATGTCCAGCTCTAGGCTGTCCATTACAGGGAAGACACAGATCTGCTGGGGACAGTCTAGCAAGGAGCCATGGACATGGCAGAGGGGCTGAAGCGCCTCTGCTGTAAGGAAAGGCTGAGTGAGCTGGAACTGTTCAGCCTGGAGAAGAGAAGACCTGGGGGATCTCATCAAGATATACAGATACCTGAAGGGAGGGCGCAGAGAGGATGGAGCTGGGCTCTTCTCAGCAGTGCCCGGTGACAGTGCCAGAGATAGTAAGCACAAAGGGAAACACAGGAAGTTCCTTCCAAGCACTTATTTTCCTGTGAAGGTGACTGAGCACTGGTACAGACTGTCCAGAGAGGTTGTAGAGTCTCTCTCTCCTTGGAGCTTCTCAAAAGTCATCTAGACATGATCCTAGGACACCAGCTCTAGGCAGCCCTGCTTGAGAAGAAGGTTGGATCAGATACCTCCAGAGGCCTCTTCCAACCTCAACCATTCTGCAAGTCTGCGTCAGGAAAAAAACCTGCATCATGGTTATTTGCTCTGAGAATAAGAGTAACATCTGACTTGGAGTCAGGAAAGCTGCCACGACAGGCTGAAGTCAGCAGAGGGCAATATGGCTGCATAGACTGACAGAGCTGCAAGGATGTGTTAGAGAGAAAGAGAGCATTCTATTTCTCTGAAATACTGAATATTTTCTTGCATTAAACATTGAAATTTTATGTGCATACATAGCTATGCACATGTGTATTTGTACACATCAAGAATATCAATCTAGACAGACTGTAACACTGGGTCTGACTTGAGAAAACAGAACTAAAATACCTACCACGTTCCATTCAAGGACTGGATGGTGGCCATCAGTGTCTTGTACCTTGCAAAGCTGTTATTAGGTCACATGAACACATTTTCAGATTATTGTTCCTCTCTTTGGTAAATCCTTTTGGTAAACTCCTCTCTTTGTGAGAGGCAGGGCAAAGTGTATCCAGAAAGAGACAGGGGTGGCATTTTGTTTTGCATCCTTTTTCAAAGCAGGGAACTGCTTTCTAGACTGCTCAGCTTACTGCTCCGCGTAGAAAAGCTTCCTATCACTCAACCAGTAAAGCAAGACGAGAAGTGCAGAGAAAACTACAAGTCAATGACTTCTGCTTGAGGTTCTGCATAAATATGTAGGATAAATAGGAAAGAAGGTGAGTGAAACTGGGCCAGATGCAAAACAGCAGCATACCTCGGATTCATTGAAAAGGCAGGACAGAGCATATCAGGAGACCTGGTATTTGCTCTGTTGTGCAGGTATTTTACAAAGATCTGTGGCTCCCAGATGCTAGCAGGAGAGTTAAGTGGTCACGACATTCTTCTACCAGTTAGAGCTCTACAGGAGCACATGTAGGCAAGAAGGGGTTGGGAAGCTTGAAGCATTTTCAAGCCAAAGAGAAGATCAGAGTCGCAGACCCTACAAAGGGCACCACAGTTGGTGCTAGTGACAGGACACCTTTGGGTTCTCTCACACCACCTGGTGAGTCCACAAAAGGGCACTGGTCCAAGCTGAATTATTATATACTGAAGACTTTGCCACATACCGTGGTTAAACACCCAGCACCCTGCTCCTGGCAGTGGTTTGTGTGTGAGGTGGAATCCAGCTGCCTCACCTGAGGGAGTTGTATTGCTTTGCATTTAAATGTTAGGCACCTAGAGGAGCCATCACCGTAAAGCAAGTACCCAAATTCCCTGCGTGGTCAGCAGCTGTCTTTGAAAATAAGCACCCAGGAGATTCTATCTGCCTGTCTTACATGCATTCACCAAGGCCAAGGCAATCTTTCTTGGGACCTCCAAGGATTCCTGCCTCTGCTTTTACTACACAGAGAAAGTGAGCAATCACTGCGGGGCTTACTGCAGCTCTCAGGGTTGGACATCTGCTTTAGCAGGTCTAATAGAAAACTTGTGTTCTGGGCTCCTATGGGAGATGCAGAAAGATTGGCAAATTGAGAGAGTCACTCATCCTATCCCAAGGTGGGTGTCAAGGATTGTCCTCCAACGGTCAGCTCTCGTGCTGCCATATGCCCAGCTGAGAGGGGACATAGGTGACCTACACTAAACATCTAATTTTGATACAGTCAAAGCTGGTGAGAAATAAAGCTCACCCCATTAATGAAGGAGGGCCTCCAGAAGCCTGGAGAACTCAGGCATCTCAGGCTGCTCAATTAACTCCTGCCCTCAGCATCCCTGGGACACAGCTGTGTTACTGCCCCTCAAAGGATGCAGAGATGAACCTCCCTTTAGTCATCAATTTGCTTAACTTGATATATCAAGTTTGTATTGCAGAAAGACAGTGGGAAGGCTGTGCCTGATGTCCTTCCCTCCAATCTCCTTCCATGTGACTTTCTTCTGAGTAGCAATTATTTTGCAATAGCAGTGGGTGGCTTTGCATATCAGTAACTACTTGTACCCTGTAAAATTCTGTTCCCTGCACATTACACTTGTGAAAAGTGACTTAATTAGAAAGGAGATTATGGATGAGGCCAATGCAGTATATGAAAGCCCCGTTTGTTCAAGGGAAAAAGTCAGTGTTCCTTCTAGAAGGCAATGCAATATATTATTCACTGTAGGGTAAAATTCCCCTGTAATTCAAGGTCTTGGTCTCTGCAATGAGAATTAGGAAGATACGTGATTGTTGTTTCCCTTTTTCTGTGCTGAATATGTCATGCCAATTTAAAGTTCTTTATAAGTATTGTTACCAGAGCTGATCATGAAGTGCCAGTTAATTTTCCCATGTAAAGCAAAACCACCCCACTTTAATTTGTTTTAAGTTCCCAGTTACGTTTTCAGCTTTGCTGTAAAAATCAAACCAAAGCTACAAATATTTTCTATTTAACAGACAGCTGTAAAATCAATTTGTTCCATTGTTGGAAAACATGTAAACTGAGGTGGAAAGTTTCCACAAAAGTTTTCATGTTAACTAAAATCTCAATTTGTCGTCAAACAAGGCCATTAAAAATGCAGCAACTGTGCAGTATTTAATTTTCTTCAATTCCAAAAGCTCTGTCAGATATGCAAGTCACTCACAAACACCCTCAAGAGATATGTATTACATCAAAGAAATGGTACACTTCTCCTCTGGGGTTAGGTTCTCTCATGCTCTGCTCTCCTAATTCAGGACCTGACCTTTAGACCCCCTGAGCAACAGTGTGACTAGCAGGAAATTTTGCACCAGCAACCAGTGACATTTTCTTTGCACCTACAGAGAATCTCTGAAGTAACACATTCCCATTGTTATGTCATCTTGGCTTTATGAAAGTCAAAGTTCTCCCTGAAGCATAATGACATTGTGCAGTTTGGAAGTTTCTCAGTGATAACAGGGTCATAAACACAGTGTAATTTCTGCACCCTAGTTCACTGCAGTGTTGAGATTATAGGCACTGTACAGCACCTAGATGGGAGAATGTCCTGATCCTGCACAATAAATCAACTGACACTGTGAAAACAAAAGTGCACGCCCCATGCTGATTTGCAGTTTGCCCTTTAAGAACTGTAATTGATAAAGATTAGGGGAAAAGAGTTTCTTCATAGTAGCTTGTATGGGGCTATATTTTGGATTTCTTCTTGAAACAGTGCTGATAACACAAGGATGTTTTCTTCGTCCAGTTCAGGTATGCCTACGTGAGTGAGAGTGAAGTGCTGCCATACTCCTAAACATAGCTTCAGGGTGATAGGAATGCCTGGTTCAGCAAGGTTCAGCTTCTTTAGGATGAGAATGTCTGAGGGTCCTTGAGGATCTTTGAGGCTGATTTCAAGTAGAATCCAAGAAGCAGTACCCAGGAAGTTAAGGCTCCTGTGCCAGCTCCTGGGCGGGCTTGTGCTCGCTGCCCTGCTGGGATATCAGATGCTTCAATATCCCAATGTCACCAAACAGTAGCCTAAAGCACACTGTAAGACCATGTGAGGGCTCGAGATCTACTGCTTCTGCAGGCTTAATGAATTTTATTTCCTAGATTTTTTTCTCCCTCTAATGCCCTTATAAACATGGCAATATTCAGACATTAATTCAGCGTGGGTTAAAACATGGGTTAAAATCAATCCACCTTCTCTACCTGTTTGTTCTAGAGGGATATTTTCATGGCTCACTGGACGTATTACTGCAACTATTTATCTCGCTGCAGCAACTTCTAAGGTGACTTGCCTCTTTTTGCATTTAGAACTAAATTTAGTGTAACTGTGCTGTAGCTTAGTGCCAGATTGCCCATGCCCATGGTTGAAACAGTTGCTCTGCTTCACTCTAAAATTACTTTCTGTCCCTCCAGCTGAAGCTGAGAGAACTTGAAAACCCTGAAGGGCACCAAGGCAGGGGAAGGTGTGAGGTTATGGGCTGTGCACTGTGTTGCCACCACAAACGTTGTATACAGTGCTTTTGGGGGAAGCCTTGTTGTAGAGATTCATTTCAAACTTTTGCTTTGCTATTACTCCTCCAACCTGATTTATGCTGTAAAACTGTGATCTGACTACGCTAAGAGCAAGTAGGTTTACTTGTAAAATGGCAGAGCAGACTCACAGTGTCTGTCTTACAGTTCCTTTTCCAGCTGTTCTTCAGTCCAGCTACACATTAGTACCTCTGCTGCAAGGCACAAAATAGACATGCAGTGCACAGCAGAGATGTCAGGGTGCCACAGTGGGAAGCAGGACCTCCCTGTGGGCACCCACAGCCCCTTAGACCACCCCAGCTTCCCTGACTGAGCTGAACTAGGAGCCCACTTTCAGCTCAGCAAAAAACTGTGTCAGAATTCACAGTGCTCTGTCACAACCCAAATTAGACACATGTTGGAAATTTGTCTTCTGGTTCTGAAGTCCTCTAAATTTTTCAAACATCCCAATACCATTACATACCAAGGATAGGAGCCAAGCCACTGGACTTTGAATGTCTGCAAAGGCAACACCTGCATCTGTGAGACTTCAGTGCAGCGGCTTTGCAGACCGTTGGAGTGACAGATACTCACAAGGCACCTCCAGTAGACAGCACCATGGGAAGATGGGCTCTTCACAGCCTGGAACTTTTTCATAAAGATATCTCTTTTGTAAAGACAGCTGACTGTGACCAGTTCAGCTACGGGCATCCACATCAGCTTTCTTCCATGAGCCACCCTCTCACCTCTCTTCTTTTGATCTGGAAGAGGCAAGGCTCCCATGGGGCACAGACATGAGATCCTGCAGTTACTGCCTATATCCAATACATATGCACAAAAAACATCCAAATTCTGTCATGTCTCAATTTGGGATGCTTTTGCAATCTGAAGAGTTTGCTTTAACTACTGTTTGTTTCTGGGTGCTTTCACAAAGTAATGATAAGAAATCATGAGATCAAGTACCTGGCTTCTTTTTGGTGTCTCCTCAGCAGGTCTGCAGCCTTGAGGCTCGCAGCATGGAGCAAGTGAGGTAAGTTGAATTGTGGACATTTCATATATAAAATCTGGTAAAAAACTTGTCATACTCTTAGAAATACCCAAACAATTTAGTTTGAAACCATCCCAGAGTTCATCCTGAAGCAGATTTTATGTGTTGGATTTTATTGCAAAGACCTGCAGCACAGCATGGAGCAGTACAGCTGTGAAGTGTGGTAGTCAATATTTGCTTGCTGAATTCCTGTTGGACTACTGGCCTCAATGACATTGTATGGCAGGAACATCACTTTGTGTTGCGCACTCAGAGAAAAAGGACTCCCTTTTTTATTTTGAATTTTGTTCTCTCTAGTACTTTAATTTACATTTTTTTGTTTCTAATATTGAGAGCCCAAGAGAGCAGGAACTGCTCCTCAAAGTGTCCTTTGCACAGAGATACATGAGCCTTTTGTTTTGCTGCATTCTTAACATATTTGTGGAACAGAGTCATATTAATGTCTAACAAGCTAATAACCAATACCTGCAATACCCCTCATAGGCTTTCCAAACAATGTTAACCACAGTTCTTGAAGTTCTGGTATTCTTGCTGGTGGCCTAGTCAATAACTAAAATGGATGACAATTAAGGAAGACATGTGACAAGACATTCTTGTGAACAGCAGCACACAAACAATAGGACTTGAACTCCCAGGTCACCCAGGTGAGGCACAACCCACACAAGGACCTGGCTGCCTGCCCTGTGCCAGCTAATTGCTCATGGAGCAAATCAGTGTGGACTCCTGAGGGACACAGTGGCGATTTTGAGCTGGTTGGTAGCGAGGAAGATGGAAAATCATGTCAGTAATCCAGCCCCACTATGACTGTGACACCAGAGCAACACCTCCTAGGCCAGCAAGAGCCAGCAACATCCTCATTCCTCTTTTCACAGCTTGCTTCCCTGCCTGAAGACAGGATCAGATTTCTAGGAAAAGGCTTTCCAATCCACAAACTTTAAGACCTAGAATAGTCTCAAGGATCTGCCACAGACTCGAAGCAGAAGTCAGAGAAAATACTATTTTCCCCCTTGAAATAATTTGAAGTGTGGTTGGGCTTTCAGAAGGCTTCTCCCAGTCCAGGTAATTTTAATTCTAGAATAATGAAGAATGAAGAATTGCCTTGAGCTGGTATCTGCCTTTAACAAGAGCTACATTGGGCTGTCAGAGGACAAGATATACTTGCAAAGGGAGTTTCAAAAATATCTATCAATTCAACATCCTTTGATATGGCACTGAGTAAATTTTACATGTGTCAGTTTATTTTAAGTAAAGCAAATATCAGATGTTTGTCTACTAAGGAAAGGGTCACACTAAGAGTCATAAAGCAATTAAAGAATCTTGAGTGGAAGTTCTATAAAGTGACAAGTGTTCTTATATCATTAATACAGCAATAGATACTTCAGGTAATTTTTAACTGTAGAATGAGGCTTTAGTATTAAAAATGGCACTTAAGCAAGCATGAAATAGTCTTCTAATCATGTTACTGTTCCTCTAATTGAAGTATTATCTTTCAAAATTGGAGTGATTAAATAAGGGGAGTATTTACAAACACTTTGTCTTAAGAGAGAGTCTAAGGGTTATCAGCATAGATATACATTAACAAATAATATTTGAGTAAAAAATGTACCTTGGATTAGTTTTCAAATAACCAGGAATAAAGGAGTTCAATGGCATTTCATATCCTGTATTCTTAGACGGTCAGGGAAAAATGCTGTCTATATATATATATAGTCCTATCATAAAATGTCAATTTACTAAAAAGAATGGTTTATAGTGGTCACAAGAGCCCCAACTCATTTTCCTGTATGACCAGACCAGTCTAATAATTTTGTTTGCATTGTGGTTAATTTTGTTTAATGGTTGATTTGGAATTATTTTTGGTATTCATTTGCATACATATATACATAAATACTCTGGCATAGGCAGACATAGGCATATGTGTGACCAGGAACTGAGGGGAGAGTTTATATATTCATTCTTAAGAAAAACGGTGTTTTGTAGCTGCATCAACCAGAGTAGGGTGCCTGGGGTACTCATTCTCAATCTCTCCTGATGAAAATTTAGACATGAATTTGTTGGTGCCTTGATGAGACAGCCCCTACTCTGCACATTTATCCTTTCTACACGTTTTGCTGGCACCTCATTCCTCTGTCACAGATATCACCCTCTCATCCTCTCCGACCTGCCTTCAGAATATTAAAACTATACAAGTTGTTTGGGTACAAGTTTTCTTTTTTTGAGCACAAGGTACATGAGGGCATAGGACGTCACACAGGGTCTTCCACAACCACGTGTGACCTTAGCACTCCACCCTTAGCACTCCATCAAAGTTGTTCCCCTGTGCACTCCCAGATGAGTCTCTGTCTCCCCTTTGTGGGGACAAAGACAAGCAGGTTGCAGCCATGGTACAGCGTGTGCTGGGCTCCTGTTTGCACCCCAGTGCTCCTTCCTGGCAAGGCTCTCCTCACTCTCCTGGGGAGGCTGTGAAGGTCGGGTCTCATGTGACAGCTTCACCAGACTGCTGTGCTGACTGCAGCTCCCTGGGACCCACCCCCTTCACCTGCTGTGACTTCACCCCTGGACCTTCCCAGCTCCGGGCTGGCAGAGCGCATGCGAGTGCTGCCACTCAGCAGCTCAGACCCACCAGGCTCTTGCCTATGCAACCTGCCTAAACCCCAAACCCTACCACAGCTTCTGGGATAAGACTTAAAAGAGTTTAAATATTAACAAAATGCCCTGTGTTGCACCAGGCAGTCAAGGCTGAGCACAATGTTCTGCAATTGGGTTACATCAGTTTGGAAAAATCGTGCCTTTCAACGGCCTCGTGTACACACAATGAAGTTTCATTTTCCAATGTGTAAGCAGGTAGCAAGAGAAGACATCTGCTGTCCTGAAGAATTTTTTTTTAAGCTCATAAGGCTAACTGAAGCCCAGAATCATCTCTTTACAGCCCAGAACAAGTGCTCAGCTATTTCTGCTCTCCTGTGGGTTGATAGGAGGAGGGGAAAGGCTGGGAGCAGGGTGGTGGGGACATCTCCCTGCTCCTCTTCCTCAGCAAGGCTGATGGCTGAGCCCTCCAAAGGAGATTTGCAGAATGGTCACCCTTCCACAAGCACACAGGCAGCCCTCTGTGCCAGGGTGAGACCTCCACAGGTTAATTTGTATTTTCTGGCATCCTATCAGTCTCCCCAGCCAGCTGGTTCTCCTGGTAGCTTCAGCCATCTAACTCATCTGCAGTCGGGCATATCCACCTGCACTCTCCTAAATGTGCCCTGTCTCCTTTGCTTCACCCTGATAATTTCCATCAATTGCTGGTATGTCTCACTATAGAGAGTTCGAGTTTAGCCGTCAGAACAAAACTCAGTTGCATAGAATTAACTAACACTTACCTTTAGGTGGAAGAAAATTGTTCTAAAACTTAAAGAACATCTTAAAGTACATGAGGAAGGCAGAGTGGTTCTCGTGGAGGTGGGAATCCTTTTGCCAAAGCCTCACTTCACACCCAAGTGATGAGGCCAGATGCTTTTTAGGCTTGCCAACACTAACGGCAGGAGGTCTCTTCCCACCATCAGGAGCCAGGGTAGTCTGGGTGGTGCAGCCTTTGCAACCCAAACTGGAGCAACGCAGCACTTTAGAATATCATGAGTGTCTGCAAAATTTTGTGTGTATCATTTATTTATTGTGCTTGTTAATTAGAAGCTTGTGCCAATGGGACCAGCAGTGCTGCACCATACCTTGCATCCATAACTCAGGCAACAGTCGCTGTGCACCTTGTCCTGATGGTGAAGCCTGCTGGTCCAAAACAAGCTGTGATCTGACTCCCCAGTGCTGATTCAGTCAGGCTCTGAGGAGACAGTTGAGAAAATAAAGGGCTGGATTGGCTGATGAAAGAGAATGATTCAACAAAAGGAGGGAATGCGCACATTTGTGTGGTTGTTTTTCTAGGAGAGAGGATATTTAATTGGGGTTGTCCTGATTATGACTTAGACTGCAATCAACTCATCTTTATTAGATGTACTTGGATACATGGGTTTTATTTTAGGCCCATCCCAAGTTATAAATTAAAAAGCCTTTCCAGAGGACCTTGGAAAATATTACATTGTGCAAGTGCAGCCAATATGTAAAAGATAATTAACTTTTTATCACAAAGGCAGATAATAAAAAGAATGCTTGAATACTATAATATTTTATAGAATACTAGAATATTTGAAAGCATTTTTCAGGAAAGCCACTACAATATGAAGGCATACTACAGTATTTATAATGATAAAACTTTAAAAGTTAGTTGTAATTATTATCATAAACTTACAATACCTTTGCAAGGGATATGACAGGAATATCCTCAGACTTGGTGGTAGTTTGTAATTTTGTTTCAGGACTGAGCTCTAAGCCTCAGAAACACAAAAGTTTATGGCATTATGATGAGCAAGTATTAAGCTTCCATTGACAACTAGACTGGATCAACCAAATACACTCACTCCAAATACATGGACTGCATGACCTTTTTTTCATACAAACACCTTGAGAAATGAGACAGGCAAGACATTTTCAAGATGTGAAGGAGAGTTTGATAAGGGCTGTTTACTTGTCTGTCCTTTCTTTGCAAAAGCACCTCCCCAGAGCTCCAGCTACAGGTTTCCACCCAGCAGACTCTGTTTGACCCAGCCAAGATAACCACACAGTTGTGCTTGTGGAGACTGCCAGGTGCTGCTGGTTCCCATCTCAAGGAGCCTTTGCCTCCTCATCCTTCCAGGAAGAGCCCTGCTGGACCTCCTGCTCTTATTTTATCCTCTTGTTTGCTCTAAATTACCTTCCTCATAGACTTTGGTAACTGGCTGGTAAGAATGGGCAACTCCCCTTTCCCCTCCTCCAATCCCTCAAATGCTTATTTTCAAGGGATTTGTGTTCAGGATTATGGTTGTTTTCCCCAATCCCACTGCTGCCCTTCAGACTGACCAGTTTCTTATTGCCTTATTTTTAAGTGTTTTTGAAGCTTAGCATGGGTGAGATTCCCTCTTTACCCAAAGGCCTCTTTTTTTCACTTCTGTAGCCCAGTGCTCAGAGCCCTGTTGGTGGTTCACTGGGAATGATGCAAGCTATTGAGAAAGAAGCTCATTTCCTGGAGCAGCTATCTTTTCTGAGATGGCCTTTATCCTAAACTGATTAGTCGCAGTATTTTTGGCTTGTTTGGTCTGGCACAATTCCAGACGGAAGCAGCCTTTTGAGGAGCCAAGGGGAGCACCAGCCCTGGCAGCAGGTGCTGTGGCCAGGATCTGTTCCCCAGAGGCTGCTGCAGGAGAAGGTGCCACCACCCAAGCACTGGAGGGTTTCCCCATTGCTGTTACTGCCCATAGTTAGCGAAATGACTTTGCACACCTGGCTTTGGGATTTGTGATTTTGCGGGTTTTTTATCCCTGCTGGAGGAAGTGCAGCTCTTTTTATTAATAATGTTGTAGGTAAAAACTATAGTCGTGCCCTCTCTGGTACCAGAGACAACTCTGGGCCTGATTACAGTTCCAAGTGGCCACATTTCCTTCAAGTTTGGCACAGTGAGCAAATAAACCTCTTTGTTTACTTTTAAAAAACAACAACAACAACAAAAAAAACACAAACAAAAAACAAAAAAAAACAAAAAAAAAACCAAAAAAACCCAAACAAACAAACAAAAAAGTGCTAAAAAAAAGAAATAGGCTGAAACCACTGGCTGTATGCAAGTCACAGCTAAGCCCCATGGGCACCGAGGCTTCCTCTCACAAAAGCAGAAGCCAAAGTATGAGCTACAATCATTGTATGGAGCAAGAAAAAAGCTGGGGGTCAAGGCTGGGCTGAAATGAGGGATAAGCCCAGGAACCCCAGAACTGGTGGGTTTGGGACTGTGAGCATGGAAATTCACATTGCATCAACAAGTAGGAAATTCATTCAAATGCTGCATTTGTGGTTGTTTGTTTCATTGTGTTGTTTTCTTCTTTCTCTCAGTTGTCACACTTGTAAATCTCCTCAAATTAGCACAGTTAATAAGGAGTGCTGCAACCACTTTCCTACTTCTGTCTTCTCCTGAGCAGACACTATGCCAGTCAGACCACCTGCTGATCTGCATAAAGATTTCATCGTCTTCCTGTGTCAATCTGCAAACAAGCAGATAGGAAGAATATTCAGGGGTGTGAGTGCAACAGAGGGTACTGTGGGGATTTTCAGCAGCATGAGAGAGATCTCATTTGTAGATTAAGAGGGACAAACAGATATATGTTTAACTTCTTACAACTGAACTCAGGTCTTGAATCTTACCCTTAATTTGTCCTACTTGTATTTATTATTATAGTATTTAAAAATATATATTTTAAAGATTTTATTTACTGCTTAATGTATTTTAATATGGTTTTAAAGAATGTGGTATCTGTATGAAATAGGGAAGCAAACTTTAAAGAAGTGAAAGTTTGCTAGCACTAATCTGGAAATTAATCTAAGCCACTGATATTGAGCATGTGGTCTTTGAACCTAGTGTTTTACTTCTAAGGATCTTTGTGACATGAGTAAAAAAAACCAGACTTTTCTATGATAGACTTCAATGTATACTTGAAAGATCTGTATGGAAGTGTTTGTGAGCCCACAAATGGAAGTTAAGTATGTTAACAGTGTGTTGAAAAATAACAAGAATTTCAAAGAATGCCAGCAGTAAATCATTGCAATGTAGGAACACTTAACAACTACCAAAATATTCAGGAAAGTGAGTCTCCTTAAATAATCTGAAACTGTCCTGATGTACAATCAAAAGATAAAATACTCCATATCCCATGGCAACTTGTTTTGTACAATTCCAGGGAAAGAGCAGGCTGTTAATAAAGTAAGTTCAGCTTAAAATTCCCAAACCCAGATGTGCTTTCAAAGGTGCTATGCACACTTGGATAGCTCTGGAACCAACACTTGGGAATGAAGTGGGAAATTGTAGACCCCAGACTTGTGGAACCTGCAGGTGCATGAATCCCTCTGCTAGATGAACACAGCAATGTTGCTCCATGAGCAAAACCCCAGACAATTTTATTTTGCACATTCTTGCAAAACAAGCTGACGCTGATAGGAACGCAGGAACTGATAAGAGACCTGGTGAAATATTAGGAAAGACATTTTTCCATGTTGCTGTCACCCAAGAGAAACTCCAGGCATAATTCACACAGTTTAAGGAATGGCACAGTCTAAAGTATCTGGAGATAGTGGAGTATTTTATTGCGGTGGTATCTGCAAAGGTACATCACATAGGGAGACCTAGATCACAAACATAAATGATTACTAGATGTCTCTGACAGTGTTTGTATATATTCTAATGTTCCACCAGCTGCCTAGAAATATATTATTGGTTTAGGTTATTTTTAACAGTTTATTTAAGGTTGTTTCAAAATGGATAAGCAAGTAAAAGTGTGCTCAGCTGGACTCTAGGAAAGAAACTGGGAACAGTGGCCAGGGCTCACCTGCAAAATATGGTGCTGACACCCATTCATGGAAGTTTCTTGTCATATTCTGCCAGGTAGCATTTTGGCCATTTATAATTATTTTGGTTTTGCTTTTTCTTTCATGACAGTTTGACTTTGTTCCTATGTAACAGAAATATTTTTGAATTAATTGAAATTCAGGTAACCGCTGTTGTGGTCTTCAAGGACCACTATCTTGATCCTGGCTTCCCAGAGATGGGATATGCGTGGAGGAGGAATATACATGGACACTGCATGCCAGCCTAAGGTCAACAGGACACCCTGCAATGCTTCTCCTTTGGCCTGGTGGAACACAGAATGTTTTTACATTCTCACATGGCCGAAAACCCCTGGCAAAAGGGGGGTCCCACAAGCATCTCTGTGGGACAGCAGACAGGACATCAGGGTGGAATGGCAAGGCTGAGCCTCCCATTCCAGAACAGCACAAAAAGAGGCAATCCACTTCTCTGCTTTATTTCAGATATCTGAACACTCACTGCAGTCTGTGTTAAACACAACTCCATGCTCATGCAGCAGTCCCCCTGTACCAGTATCTGTAGCAGTATCTGGCGGTGACACTGCAGATTCCCTGACTCACCCATCACCAGCTCTGTGATTGTGCTCCCTCCCATCCCTGTGATTCCCAGCCTGGTTGAGTCTCAATGGATTGCTAGATTCAGCAACTGTGAAAGTACAGTCAAATGCTGAATTGACAAGTCTAATTGGTTGGTTGTCTCTGATGTGAGAAAATGTTTAATTAATTTTCTTAATGAAGTTAAAAGAGACAGCTTTAAATGAAAACAAATTACTTACATCTTAAGCAAAATACAGAAAGTTCATAAGAGGGAAAATAACATTGGATTATAATATGACACTTTTGTATTGAAGAATCAAGCACTATTTTTAATGTTGGCAGAGAAGGATGTCAAAACTTGTTCTGAAAAGCAATGTACAGGATTTTGTGTTTGTGCTCTTCATTATGGTGTGATGGAATCCTATAAACACCAAATACTGACGCCACGGTTGCTGGCTTTCAGGGCACAGTAACTGTAAAGTCCATAAAAAAGATAATAAAATCACAGATGTATAATAAAAAAAGTGTGAATAGAAAATTAGAGGTATGTGAATATGACACCAATCTTTTATTGGAAATTTCCAGTTGCACTTCACCATACACTGCAATAACTGCGCTGGGTGCTCCTGCGTATAGTGTGCTCTGTACAAAGGAGTGATAACTTTCAATGACTCACATCCTAGCAGGGTGTCAGCTCTTCTGGAGGCACTAAGCAAAATTCCAACCCTCCTTTTCTACAGGTCTCAATAAACCTGAGCAATCAAGAAATATCATTGTTAATTGAACTAATCTCTTCCCACTCAACATCACTGCCCTTTCCTTTCTTATGTTGTTTGCCTTATATTTGCATCTTGACTAAACTTACTCATCCTCATCCTAGTTTTAGATGTCACCACTGAATTTGGCACAGTAATGTGACTGATTTGAGTTGGGCTTCAGGGTGCTACTAAAAGAAATTTGCTGTAAAAAACCTAAGGTACTAGAGACTATAAGAAATTATATTATGCTTCCTTCTGGCACAAGAGTCTTGAGTCTGTGAGTCCGAGTGACACCTCTGCTTTCCATGAAGGCCTCTCAGGGCCAAGCATTTTTCCATTTCTTTCTTGGATGTCTCCAGGGGGAGCTTCAAGTCTTCCTAAGGATGCCATTCAGAGGGTGTGTCCCTGTCTTTCCTCCAAAAAGGAGAGAGGAACTGGCACAGACAAGAGGTGCATGCCCAAACCACCTGCTGCACTTACCACTGAACAAAATACATTTACGTGCTAAACCGCCCGAGTGGAACTGAATGTCATTTTTTAAATGGTTGGAAGACACAGACAAGAGGTGCATGCCCAAACCACCTGCTGCACTTACCACTGAATTGCATTTACGTGCTAAACTGCCCGAGTAGAACTGAATGACATTTTTTAAATGGTTGGAAGGACTTGAATTTTGGGTGTTTTGCACCTCTAGCATCACAGCAGATGGTATTGTGAGCAAACTTTGCTTCAAGGCTTTGGGCAGAACCTGGCCAGAAGACAGGATGTTGCCAGAAAGCTACACAGGAGAACAGAAGTTTTATACAGCACATGGTGAAGGAAAACATTGGGAAACACTAGAAATCTGTATGGACTGATTCTGTTATCCATGTTCTCAGCCAGCTAATCTCCCAGTATCGACACTGGTGTTTGTTTAACACTGACGAAAGACATGGAGCACTTCACAAGACAAATCCTGCATCTCCAGCAGAACTGTTTTCTTCTTCCTCTGTGAAGAATAGCTTCTTTATGCCGTAAGTCACTCCAGTCACTTGTTCTTCCCTCTCCATCCTGGCCAGGGTGGGAGGCAGCACAGGTAAAGCCCTTCAGAGCTCAGCTCAGCAAGGGGCTTTCAAGAGCCGTGGGTGGTTTTCAGCTCCCATGAAAACAAAGGGAAGCTGAGAGTGCTTGAGGCTTGGCAAAGGATCAGGCTGTGACTGATTTACCTGTCTGAACTCTTTGTGTTTATGGAGATACCTGAGAGACAGAACAATCAGG
The DNA here is from genome assembly GCF_017590055.1 of Onychostruthus taczanowskii. NCBI lineage: Eukaryota > Metazoa > Chordata > Aves > Passeriformes > Passeridae > Onychostruthus > Onychostruthus taczanowskii. The sequence continues at coordinate 4,623,026 of NW_024499573.1, read as the reverse complement.
AATTTTCATTTCCTCCTCCTCCTCTGCTTTGCCTAGGTCATTTCCTCCTCCTCTTTCACCTGTGAAAAGGCCATGCTTTCCCAGTTAGTTGCTTTAGCTGTTTTTTGAGTATCTGGTACAAGGACATAAAGGGTTTGCACAGCTGAACTGTGTGAGACACAGGCAACCAGCCTCCTGTGTGGTCTTTGTGCATGAAAGCTCTTCTGCACTATCAGGGGAAAATCGTGTTTTTAACACTACTGCTGAAAACAGAAAAGCCAAAGTGTTTATTCCCTTTGTCAGTCCACATACCACCTTATTGCTTCAGTGAGTTAGTGGAAATAATCCAAGAGTAAAGCACTTACAGGTAGATGTGATGAAGCCAAAGACGAGACCCTACTGACTTCTTTAGAGCCAAGGGTCCCTCCTGCATTTAAACCTAGTCCTTAAAAAGCTGTTCTCTGGTTTATGTTGCAGATTCCTGTGATGATCCTGAACACAAAGCATTTAAAATTTTAAAGCTCTTCTATAATCACACCCTGTGAGAAGGGAAACCAAAAGCTGTTAACCTGTTTTATGGTTTTTATGGGGCTTTTTATAGTTGATGGTTCTACAGCTTTTTAAACGTTTGTTATTTTAATGGTAATAAGTAAAAAAAAAAAAAAAAAAAAAAACCTGTGCCAGCTTCACAAACTGCAGTTAATCCCTTAAGCCAACAGCAGGTTCCAAAACAGGGTCTTGCTGATGCAGAGAAGGTACTCATAACAGTTTGGGAAGTGACCTGGGATCTCTACTGACTAGACAAGCTTATAGTCTTGGTTAGAAGTGTAGCTCTAACTTTAAAAAGAACCTGAGGTCTCTAACATCTCTCAGGTGGCTACAGCACAAGAAGGAAATCCTGCTGAATGGTCTAATAGAGGTCACACCTTGTGAGATTGGATACTGGGGTCCTGCTTGCTTTGTCATGTCTTGGTCTAATGACTGACTGAAATGTGGGCAAATGAGCTGAGGACAGAATTCCAGGCTCCTCCTGCCTCTTCTCCTAGATCCATGTGTGTGACTGATCCTGCAGAGCATGAAGGGTGCCTATCCTCATGTTGTGACTTTTCACTAGACGAAGAAAACTTTCTTCAGGGGCAGAGTCTGCAACTTCAAATCCCCAGAGGCTAAGTCAAGCTCTGACTTCCAGAGCAGAGGAGTACCCTAAGGAGCCTGGCAAACCATGGTCTTCATGATAACATGGGTATCAACAGCTGAAGCATTGCTGGGTGTTCATGTCAGTGTGGTTAAGCAAAGGCTGGTGAGGATGGTTTTCATCAGGGCACGTCAGTGCTGGAGTGTTCTCAGCACCTCAGCTCTGAAGGCTCACTGCTGTCACGAACACAGGCACCTGGAACTGAAGTTGCAGCCTGAGGCCTGAAAGTGCTATTTTGTGTATCTCCTTAGGAGGTCTTGGGTATCTCAGGGAGATGTTTATCAAAGGTTCAATTTGGCCTAGGGAGGATAATCCCCCCTGATTGCTCTGTGGGCAGTGAGGGCAGCAGGAGCCTGCAGTTCAGTCCAACCCACCCATGCCACAGTACGTGGCCAGACGCGTGGTCTGTGCCTTTCCATTCTCTGTCATGGGGTGCCACAGCTCTCAGCTGCCCTTTGGAAATCCCTGCAAAGATTATTTTTGCCAATAATCTGAGAATCCAGAACTTGTGTTTGGAAAGACAATTTAGGGACTGTTAAAGATGCTTTGGAGGAAGGTGTGGGGAGGCAAGCTTTGCTCAGAGCTGGCATGCCCAGCAGCCCATCTCCCTCATCAATGACCTAGGCCTCTTCAGAAGTGAAGGGTACCATAGCTGAGCTCTGTCCATGCGTCTCACTTCAGCTCAGCAACAACACAAGATTGCAACAGACAGTCCTTCTTATTCATCTCTATTTTCCCATCTGATCTTTGCAGACCAATCAGAAACAGTTCACCAAACAAAGATAAGCAATATCCCAGAGAACTTTAAGAAATTACTCCTTATCACCCCTCCTGAGGATAGGCTCAACGGTCAAGGCCACAGTTAAATCTTCCTTTTCTTGTAAAAGTTAACTGAAGTTAGTTATTAAAGTGCTGGCAGTATTTAGGGAGGTTCTGAAGTGAAGAAGAGCACAAGATATCTACACTGCCTGTGAAAATTTCAGGGGCATCTTTATCCAAAAAAATCTTGGTGTAGTTTCTTCTGAAGAGCTTCCTGGAAGATATACCAGGTACAACTTAAAATTTTCATTTTAGATATGGGATATGTGAAGTGATGCTTATAAATTAAATGCCATAAATGCTTATACATGCTTATAAATTAAAGTAATGTGCTTTATTTTTTGTAAAATGCAAAAATTTCCTTGTGTAATTTCTTTGTATTTTTCAATTGTTTATATTGCAGAGAAGTTCAATTTGTGAATGCTAAACATAGATTTAAAAGTGAGATGGACCATGTTAATATTTTATTATTCAATTAAAAGGATATATTTTTGTGTACTTCTTAGTCAATATTTAGGATAAATCAATTAAGGGAAAAAATATCCTTTGTTAATCCTCTTAACAAAATGGCACACATGAAAATATACATTTCCAAGATTTCATAGAGCTGAGGGATTAGCAGTGGAATTAGTGTGAGAAATGCTTTTAATTTCTGACCATGGGAACAGGATCAGAGGCTATATGGACTAAAACTGAACCAGAATGTTGCCTCTAGAGCTCTATTTCAGATCTAGTCTTGGTCAATAGTGACTGAAAGTTGTAACCACTCAACAGCTGTGCAGTGTAAGCTTGGTCTGTGCTGGTGTTCCTCCTGTGTGGGTGGACACATTATAGAAGTCATCAGAAGAATTGGTCTTGTCCCCCAAGGAGCCCAAGGCACTCTGGAGAGGCAGTGTGAGTTACTGGAGTACAGACTTCTCTTTTGAGGAATTTGTGAAGGACATTGGCCTTTACCATGCTGGCACTTTTCACAATATCCTCCTTATCTTTAAAATATCTAAAATAAGTAATGCCTAGCAGATAAAAAACCTCCCTATTCTGAGGGCATCCCATCTTTTTTAAGATATATGGGAAGAAAATGAGAATGGGCAAGAGGAAGGCAATACTGGCTGCACTTGTGGTATCTGACAGCTGCTGACAGAGCCTTGGAAGAGGGAATGAGACAGGAGAAGCTTGCCTAGCACCAGTGGTCATCTATCTGCAGCAAGGTAGCTCCGTGTGGTCCTGTTTACCTGCCAGGGAGCAGGCTGAAGGCACATTCCACTGCGCTGCAGGTGCCTGGGCTGGCTTGGTTAAACCTCACTGAAGCACAGCACTGTGGTGTTTAATGCACACTTCAGCTTGCCAAGGCTCCTGGTCCCCCCAGCAGCTCTAAGCCATCAGACCCCAACAGAGTCTGTAAACTGGGGGGGGCATTCAGGAGGTAAAAAATACATGCAAAACACTTACACCTTCAATGAGACCAGCACTAATAAACCAAAGGATGTTTATAAAGTTGTAAAGAAGCTATTGTATGCTTCCTGAAATTGGGGCAGTAAGTTTTGCCTGAAGAACAACTGGGCAAGGGGCAGGAAGGACAACTGAAGTAGTCTCAAAAGCTACAGCAGCTACAGCACTGAGGAAAATCTGAAACGAAAGAGTCACCCATACACGTCTTTTATTTTTATGGCTTATGAACTTTTCAAAGGGTACAAATAGTACATCTTGTGCCCTATAATGTAATGGACAAAACTGTTCCACAGGACTTTCAGCAATATCCCTCTTTGTGACATGAACTCTAAAAGGCAGATACACAGGCTAGGAAACAGAGCAATTTAAAAAACCTTTAATAGATTAAACAATTTCTTGCAAACCTAAGTAATCACAATTTATCAGGGAATAAACTGAACTAACTAATTTTTTCATTGAAATTTTATTAGCCTCAGTTTTGGAGCTCTGATCCCAACAGACGGAGGCATAGCAGTGTAAAATTACAGATCACAGTATTATTTTAACTGGCTTTGGATCAGTGTTTTGAATGAGCTTAGATTTTGAGCATTTGCTTGCTAGAATAATTGCCTGCCAGTTTTTGGAAAATATTACCAATCAAATTTTTTTATGGTAAAACAAAGAGTAAAAATGTTTAACCCATTGCCAAAATAATGAATCCTTTGTGCAAGAATAGTATGTCAACAAAATATCTAAGATGTTGTTAACATTGTTTGGACTTCTACACATGTCTATGAATTTCCACAGAATGAACAAGGAAACTAAAATGAAATCACTTCAAATAGGTCAATAGTAGGCTCTGAGCTGTAGCAAAGTTTCAAGATAGGATTCACATTTTATTGCCAAGATCATCATAGATTAAAAGCTTTTCATCTGTTCATAACTATGCAAGCAGCTTTGTGCCACGTTAAAATCTGTGCTGTGATATTTCCAAATATTGAGTACTCACAGGTCTGAGTTAGAAATGCATGTAGGGTGTTTCAGCAAGAGTCAGATGATAGACATGAGCAAGGAACTGGTGCTGGTCAGGCATCTGTCAAGAGACCACCAGCCAGCACCAAGGCACCGTGGAGCATTTTCATTAAGGGAGAGAAAATAAGTTAAAAAACTCTATTATCAGTGTCCCAAAAGACTACTTGCTTCCTACAGCACATCTTCATCTCTGAGTCAAAACAAAATAGAACAGGATTGAACAGATTAGTTCCAGATGGAAGGATCTTACAATGATCGTCTAGTCCAACTGTTGCTACAAAGAGCAAGTTCCACAGCTTCTGTCTGGGACTAGTACTATATTAAACATTTAGTGGTGGCTTCAACTGAGAGAAATATTTTTAGATAGTACAGGTTTAAGGTGAATTTAATGTGGCAAGAATGTGTGGCATAATGAGAAATGTGGCAGCACAGTGAGCAGCTCAGTGATTTAATCAATTAATTGCTGCAAAATACCCAGGGGTATTGACTGAAGCAAGTGATGAGCAGATCCATTCTCATGTGTAATGTGGGCTCCATGAGTCATTTCTGGAGTGACCCAGGACAGTTTCTCTTCAGCACAAACATGTAAATGTGAGGTGGGACAAGGCAGAAAATAGCATTCAGGTAAGACATTGCAACAACTGTTCGTGAACATGCAGCAGAGGAGAAGCAGTCCAGACAATCTGTGGAAATAAATCTTACAAATAACAAGCAGCAATATTATACTTTTTTACTACTGAGCCTGATCTCCTTGTCGCACAAATCCAGCCCAATACATTCAGCCTTGTCTCTGAATCCAAGAGAGGATGGCTGAGCCCTGCTTGGTCTCTGCCTTTCCCTTATGTGTGGGATAGAGTGAGCTCCCAGCCCTCCCAGCAGTGCCACAAAGAGAAACTGCTTGGGATCTGCTTGTTTGTTCTTTAGGAGATTAGTTTCCTTTGAGGGAGGAAGTTTTTGATTGTACACGGCTGAGTGAGAGATAAATTAACTCAAAAACCATCTTGTCCACTTTTTGGCTGCATCTTTCGAAAGAAATACTTCATGCTCCAGTGAAACACTGCTCTGCAGTGGGAGGAGGAGCAGGGCAGGAGATCACCTTGGCAAAGTGAAGTGGGTGTCTCAACCATCCCTCTTTTGATCTTCAAAGGTGGAAACGCTCAGTTTGGAGCTCACTCAGCTATGCTATGGCTCCCCGCCCCACAGTACATAAGGAGCTAACCCTGTTCTTCATTTCAGGTTTTTAAGTGCCTGGAGCAGAGAGGAGCACACACAAGTAACCATCCTATCCTGACATTTCAGGAGAAATGGTTGAACCTGTGGGTAACCATTATGTTATAGCCAGACCTGTGTACTCGGAGAATGCATTCAATGAAGAGCATGAGAAATTGCACAGATACCATAAAACCTTTTGGGATCACCTGAAACTCTATTTTAGGTAAGGAGATTTTTTTTTTAAAGTTAGATCTAAGAAACAGTCCTGACTGCTCTTGGACAGCATGAGCTTCATTGAGACAGTGTCCATCTCCCATTCCAATATAGCAAGTGAAAATTCATTAATAAATTCAATGTCAGATTTTTCTAATGGATTTTGACTGCTGTTACCCTTAGAAGTCTTCCTACAGCTGTATGTAAGGTAGCTTCTCTTTTTCTGGGCCCTTGGCAGCACAGACTCTAGGAAGCCCTTACTGCACCCTTTCAGTACTGAAAGCGGTCCTGTAAGAAAGACATAGTCAGGCTTTTTACCATGGCCTGCTGCAGCAGGATAAGGGATGGTGGTTTTAAACTAAAAGAAGGTATATTTGGACTGATATCAAGAATATTTTTTTTATTATGAGGGTGGTGAGATACTGGCACAGGTTGCCCAGAGACATGGTGGATGCCCTCTCCCTGGAAATGTTCAAGGTTAGCTTGGGCAGGGCTCTGAGAAACCTGACCCAGTGAGTGGCATGCCTGCTTGCTGGGGTGGAGGTTTGGATTAGATGGCCATAGAAGTTCCTTTCCAAACCCAAGCCATTCTAGGGTTCTTTGAGTATTTGGTTTAGAAAGGAGCTCTGAAGGCCACTGGATGTACTTTGGAGCACAGATGGCAGTGCAGATTGATCAGGGCTGTGTCTGGGTGGGATTTTGACTTCTGGCAGCCTGAATCCTTCCCCTTTTCTCACCTCTCTGAAACAGTCTGCAATTCAGCCAAGCCGTTCACTGTCAAAATTTTGTCCCCTTGTACCTTTGCAGCTGCTCCCCACAAAGGGCCAAGAAAATTGCTTTGGGTTTGTTTCCAGTTGTTTCCTGGCTGCCAGCGTACCGCTTCAGGGAGTGGATCCTGAGTGACATCATCTCCGGCATCAACACGGGGCTGGTGGCTGTGCTGCAAGGTACCTCTGGGAAATGTGTGTCCTGACACAGCCTGCTAAGCCAGGTGCCAAGGCACTGCTGGCTTTAGCCTGCAACACACACGTCACCTTCCCTGGGCCTCTGTCTTTACAGGTCTGGCCTTTGCTTTGCTGGTGAATGTCCCCCCCAGTTATGGACTCTATGCAGCATTCTTCCCTGTCCTGGTCTATTTTATCTTTGGCACATCGAGACATATCTCAGTGGGTGAGTTCAGGCACACTGCTTACCCTCCTCAGTGATGAAGAACTACATGCTGCCTCTTCAGATCTTTTAACAAGTGCCTTGTGCTGCTCAGGTCCCTTCCCCGTCCTGAGCCTCATGGTGGGAGGAGTCGTCACCAGGCTGGTCCCTGATGACAGCACTGGAAATGGCAATTCCACAAATACCTCAGCAATAAACGATGAGAGGGTGATGGTGGCTGCATCTGTAACCTTCCTTTCTGGGGTTGTTCAGGTTGGTGAATGTATGTGTGTGTGCACACCTGTGTGAATAGATGGAGGGTGGCCTGACCTTCCCCTCTGCTTTCTGCTGTTGTAGTCACCAAAGTAATCCTCTTCCACTTTCCATGTAGCCCACCCTGGCTCAATGATTAGGAGACATCTCTTCCCTCCAGTGACCAGGCACTCACATGTGCCGTGAAATCCTTGGTTTTGCACAGGCCTGAGCCCACAGCCCACACAGCTGCAACCTACACCTACAGCAAAAAACAATCTGCTGGATAGGAAAAAAAGCTGTGAAAGTAATGTGAATGATGCAGATGCACCAAAGGGAGTAAAAGCTCTGCCTTGCAATAGTAAAATTTTGGATTTGTTTTTTTTTTAAAAAAATTATCCTTACTCCCAAATAAGGAATTCCTACAGTTCCTCCCTTTCTGACATACTAACATATTTGTTGCTTCATGAAACACTTGTACTATGTGAAAATATAGGAACTGAAAACCCTAGAAATAAAGATGTATATTTTAGCTATAAAATAAAAATAATGGGTTTTAAGTGCTGTAGAAATTATTCTTACTAGTATTATGCCCTCTGTTTCTAAATGTCAACTTTTGTTGCAAGTCTGGTGAAGGCACATTCCTTAATCTCTGGATGGATGGGATTAGGTGACAATCTTTGCTTTCATTAAGTATGGCTGTCTTGCTTTCAAAGATTGCTTAAAAATGCAAATTAATCCCACTGACCTATGCTCATTTTGTGTTTCAGTTGCTTCTGGGAATTTTCCAGTTTGGATTCATCGTTATTTATCTATCACAATCATTAATTAGTGGTTTCACAACTGCTGCAGCTATCCACGTTTTGGTATCTCAACTGAAATTCATGTTTCAGCTACCTGTCCCAGGATTTAATAAACCATTTGGCATCATCTATGTAAGTGCTAGGTGTTCATTGTTTGCTAATGCCATTGATATACCTGGGATGTATTTCTGACTGTGTATCACAAGGCAGTAATAACAACTTAGCAAAAAAATGCAAAGCAGGAGGAAAAACAAGAGATAAATGAGAATATGTTATTAGTATTTAGCCAATATTTAATTTTATTACCAAGCACCAAGTTACACCCCATTGAGATAATTAGGTAATATTTACTATTTTGTGTTGGCATATTTCAATTAAGCATTCAACTCTGCTTTAAGGGTTTAATTATTCATTTTTGCTGGACTGATATCATACATATTTAATTTGTATATGACACTGTGAGGGCTGTTGGATGAGAAAGGAGGGACGAGAAGAACAGGAAGGAAGGAGTGGAGAAAGGCACCTGCCCAGCAATGCCACAGCTCACATTTGCTATCACAGACTTGCCTGTTGTTCCAACCATCCCTCTGGGGCAAATCTGGAGGAGAGGGTCACAACTTAGTGGAAAAGGTCTTTTGCAGATGCTTCTGTCATTTGGCAGATGCACATTCATTCGGGGGGGGCTTGCAGTCCACATCATACCACAGGGAATAAATCCCAAAGAGCACAACCCTTAGAGCCATTCAGATACAGGTTCTTCTGGAAGGGATAGTGCTACTGTGCCAGGGCACAGCCGTTGCTAGAGCACCACGTTTCTTCCTGATTCTGCAGACTCTGGAGAGCATTTTCAGCCAGATCACAAAAACAAACGTTGCTGACCTTGTCACATCACTGGTTGTCTTGCTTATCGTGTTTGTGGTGAAAGAAATGAACGATCGATACAAGGAAAAGTTACCGGCTCCCATCCCGATCGAGCTCCTTGTGGTGAGTCACTTCCTTTGATTCTGCAATTGCTCCATGTTATGACATGGGAAGCAGAGTTTTAACTATTTCTTCTCCTGTTATCCACTAAATGATGTGTTATCATTTAACCTATAAAGAAAGATTTACAGCATTCAGGAGCTATTGTGAGATGTTTTACTTCCACATAGCTGCTCTTAACTGAACATATCTGTGGTGTTATAAACTATGAATTTTTTGCTTGGAAAGAATTGGCTCTGACACCAGCCAGCTGCAGTCTCACAGCTGAGGCCCCTCTGCACCACACCTGCAAGCAGCCACTGAACTCCTGGATATCTATGGCCACACACAAAATTATTTTGCCCTCCAGAAGCAGAAGGCTTTGCCCACTCTGAGCAGCAGAGGGGTGGAGGAAGCTTCACAGGAGCAGCAAGCCCCTAAAATTCTGGAGGTTGTATAGATTCAAGCAGCACTTGTTTTCTCCCAGAGTCATTACAGTACCTTGTTAAAACATACCTGATTTACTGGGTGGGATGATCTCTGTTGTTAGTAAGATATTCTGTTACAATCTGTGTGGTTTATAAATGTAAACCCATATTTGTAAGGTCATTCAGGAATAACATCTAAACAGCAAAGGGATGTGAAAACCTGGGCATAATTCTGCCACTAGTGATGAGGCTGGACAGTGTGTAAGAGAAGGAAGGTAATGGTGTTTAAAAGAGTCTTTACACTCTTGCTTTAATGTGCCTAATGGAGGTGTGGTTCATTATCTTTCAGACAATCTTAGCAGCATTGATTTCTTATTTTGTCAACTTTGAAGAAAAATTTCAAGTAGCTGTTGTTGGAAAACTAGAGGAAGGGTAAGTCACAATTCTCCAGTGGAGCAAGATGTTCTTTTTAGTTTGGCAGTGTTGAACGAGTTCAGCTATGTTTCTGATTAAAATTATCTGCTTTATCTTCTTCAGTAGGTAAATAAACATTTTTCTCTCAATGGTATGACACAATTTCAGTACACAGAAGTTACACTCTAGAGCACATCTCTTACTTATCAAGGAGTACCCTGAGACACGAAATAATTGTCCTTCACTTTCTGAGACAGCTGGTGAGCAGGAGATTGATGTTTGTCCTTTTTATTGAACTACTTACTCCTGAACTCCTCCATTTCCCTGACAGAACATGCACAGTTTAGCAGCCACCACCAGTCCTGGGAAGCCACCAGGACCCTGCACAATTCTCCTGCCTGATTCCATGACCAGCCATCAGCATCTCTTCCACTCTATTATCCTCCAGAGGCCTCAACATCTGTCCGTCCAGGACTATAGCCACATAAAAATTATTTCTCCACATACAGAATATATAGCCTTCATCTGGCTATGCCAGAATTTTGGCATAAAGAATCAGGTGGCACATGTCAAGTTAAAAAGAGGGAGGAAGACATTTACTAGGACAGCAGAGTGAGTCTGGGGTGGTCTCTGTAGCCCCAGGGTGTTAGTAGGTGAAGCTTGCAGAGCAACAGCTATTTCTGCTCGTGAGTCTCCTTTCTTCAGATTTCTGTTGACTGGGGAAAAAAAAGGAGGAAAAAGAAGTCCAGAGAGGAATTCTCCCTAGGATCTGCAAAAGACCCTTAGGCATCTCCTTAATGAGTTGAGTTTTTTGTCTTTCAGGTTCCACCTGCCGGTTGCACCTGATGTAGGCATCCTCCAGAACTGTATTGGTGACGGCATTTCCATCGCAATCGTTGGGTTTGCAGTAGCCTTCTCCGTGGCTAAAGTGTATTCCATCAAGCATGACTACCCAATAGATGGCAACCAGGTAGGCAAATAACACAGAGATCAATATACTGCATTTATCAATGGGAAATAAGTAATTTTAGGAAAGCTTTGCCTTGTGAATAACTGTCACAAACCAGCTCTTAAGGACAATCTCTTTTATTTTTATTTCAGGAACTAATTGCTTTTGGGCTGGGTAATATAGTTGGTGGATCATTCAAGGGATTTGCCTCCAGCACTGCTCTGTCAAGATCGGGTGTGCAGGAGAGCACAGGAGGCAAAACACAGGTACAGAAGACAACAAGTCATGATGGCATTTAATGAAAGACAACTCTTTTTTTCCCTAGCTAACCATCATGCCTGTGGGCACTTATTCATTGTGAAATTGTTCTCTCTTGCAGATTGCTGGCATTATCTCATCTGTCATTGTTTTGGTTGTGATCTTGGCCATTGGGTTTCTCCTGGCACCATTACAGAAGGTATTCACTGGTTTCATCTAATGCTTCCTCCTTTTCCCAAAGACAGGGCTGCTCTCTGAGCATACTGAGAGTGTTCATTGGCTTCAGTGGGAGCCAAAAAGGTTTGAAGGGCTTGGTTCTTCTTCCCATGTTATGCCAGAAAGGACCCCTACATCTGGTCCCTCAAAGGGAACACAAATACCCAAACACCAAAATCCAACTTTCAGGTGCCAAAAATAAGTGAGATTTACAGCTTCAGTCAGACACCTGCACTGCAACACAGCTGAGGATGTTCCAACAGCAGTGTACACTGGGAGCAGCTCCCTGGCCTTTCAGCTGCACTTTGGCCCTATTTGTATCATCTTTTAATTCCTAATGCTTTATATTTTCCTTTCTTACTTAAACAATGAACATGTGTTTTGGTCTTTTTAACAGTCTGTCCTTGCATCTTTGGCTCTTGGCAATTTGAAAGGAATGCTCATGCAGTTCAAGGAAATAGGCATCCTCTGGAGAAAGGACAAGTGTGACTGTGTAAGTTGAGTTTCACAAGCAGCAGAAGTTAAATGCTCTGAAAAAGTAATCTATTATACAAATGTTCTTTTTTTTTTTAATCCATTTTACTTCACTAAACAGAAAATACAATATTTGCATGCCTTTTTTACTGGTATATCCCTTGTTAATGTTTTCCATTTTGTTCCATTTATTTGGAGTAGATTCTCACTCATAATTAATTTTCACCCACTTCATCAAAATCTATTAAAATAGTGCATTATATAAAGTCAAATAGAGAAGACAGTTACAGAAAATGCCTAAATGACATAAGGTATCCAAATGTCTATTGCATTTACTAAGCATTTAGGGACATTTCTCACAATCACACAATGTGTCATATGGAAGATACACAGCAACAAATAATTGAAAACTGAGACTTGAAGGGTTTAGTAAAGATTCTGGCTAGAGGGCAGGACTCGTTGTCTCTCAGAAAATTTAGGCTCATAAATGATTCCAGGCCAGTTTTCCCAGCTATCAAACTATTTGCCCCATGAAAATGCTTTGAACTCTGTGGCTAAAAGTTATTCAGTATTATCTAGTAATTTATCAGTTGTGTACACTCACAGCACCTATATTTGCACATTTACAACTCTCAGCTTTACCAGATTTCTGATTCACTTCTAATCTTGCCTTTCTGCTGGATTTTCATTAAGCATTTACTGAACCACCTATGCCATTTTAAGCTTTTATTGTCTAGAAATTGTTGTCCCTAGAAACATTCCCTGGTGCTGGTTGGTGACTCTGGCCTTGTTTTACAAGGGAAAAAAAACCTTACCAAAAGCAGATAGATCTGAGATCTATTTCTGCTCCCACGCTGAGCTCATGATCCAGGTTCTTGAGATGTTTATAATGTTGCCATCCACTGTGTCCCTACAGATTATATGGGTGGTGACTTTCTTAGCTGCCATCTTTCTTGGCCTGGACATTGGGCTAGCAACAGCCGTGGCATTCCAGCTGCTGACCGTGGTGATCCGCTCCCAGATGTGAGTACTTGTTGAATGCAATGGCATCCCAGGGCCTCCTGTTATAAATTTTCTCCCTCTGTACAGAGAAGGGCAACAGCTCTGTCTGTGCCTTGGTCTGTCCAGCAACCATGCATGGAAAAATAATTTACAGGTGTAAGCCTTTGGATGTGGGGGCTTGCCTCAGTGTGCCAGCCCAGCTGAGATGGGTTCATTTGATCCTTCCCATCCCCCAGGTTCCAATGTGGGACACAAATAATTGTGTGTGTGTGTTTGTTCACAGTCCAAGCTGCACTGTTTTGGCCAATGTTGGGAGAAGTAACATCTACAGAAACAGGAAGGATTACACTGATGTAAGAAATGTCTCATTTCTTTTACCACCTGCTGCACTTGTGCTTCTATAGCAAACATTGCCACTGACACTTTTACTTCATTTTACAGATCTATGAGCCAGAGGGAGTGAAGATTTTCAGATGCTCCTCTCCGATCTTCTTTGCTAATATTGAATTTTTTAGAGAGAAACTCATCACTGCTGTAAGTGTCTGGGGCTATTCTGAATATATGAATTGTCTGACACTTTGAGGTGGATACAGTTTCCCAATAATTGCTATATATGCAGTCATTCCACAGTTCAAGGATGAATTTTCTTTATACTGTTGCCACTACTGTAATATAACATGTATGCACACACCTCTGAGAAACAGAACAGCCTGACTCATGCTGAACTTACACCATAGAAATATTTATACCAAATATATACTTATACCATAACAATGCATATTTCAAGAAGAAAGGAGTGTAAACATAGATAATATAAAGGAAAATTTGTTTTATTTTATTCTATTTGCTCTTGTGTATTTTACACACAATAAATTCTAGTTTACTTCTCTTGCCCCAAGAATGTAATCACAACAGTCAGAAGAATGCCAAATGGAATCATTCCCTCAAAGAGGTCTTAACATCTTTCATAACCTGGTGAATGTAGCCAGTGTTTCCATAACCAGCACAGAGATCCAGGACCCCTGAGCCCCCACTGTGTGAATGACGCCCACCATCCCCAGCCCAAACACAATTTGCACCATAACCTCCCCTTCCTGCTGCTCTTAGTGGGGAGTTGACAAGCAGTGACTCCCCTGAGCACTCCTAATGAGCAGTTCGTTCTTCACATGAGGGACTGAAACTGGCAGAGGAATGAGGGAATCTGACACATTTGGTTCTCCATGTGCTTGGCTTTCACCTCAGAAGAGCCTGAAGCTTTTTTTCTGTGAGGACCACTCTTTCTCTACAAATACAGATACTTCTTTCCCTTCTACACACTAGATGGATGAGGCAGAAGACTTGCAGGAATTTAGTATTTTAGCCTAATTTTATTATTAGCCTAATTTACCTGCCATCTAATTCTGTTAAAGCCAGCTCAGTCTCAAGAAAGATATGCAGGCAACATGATAAAATCTGACTTTCTTCTTCAGTAAAAGGAGTGGGTGAATGACCCACGCTGCAGCCAGGAGGCACAAAGCAGATAGAAATCATGAGCTCTCAGATCTTGTCTACCTGGATGACCACCTCATAATGCAGATGAGTAGGAGATGCCAGCACTGTGCCAGCCTGCTGCAGTTTCTGGACAGTGCTAAGCACTGTCACTGCTGTAATGCTGTCCATGCTGGTGTCCTAAAGCAGTACAGATAGCCCTGCCTCATTTGCAGCCATTCCTGTAGACATTCTTCCAACCTAGAAAGAGCCCTTGCTTGAATTTGTGAAAAGTGGTAATCAAGTTCAAACTATGGTCATCATGACTGTAACAAAAAACCGTATGAGGTGCTTTGTCCTTCCCCTGGTGTCACAGAGGTGGTTTTTTGTTTAATTATTCAAATTGTTCATTTTGCAGGTTGGCTTCAACCCACTGAGAGTCCTGAGGAAACGCAATAAAGCTCTGAGGAAGATTAGGAAGATGCTGAAGAAAGGACAGCTGCAAGTGACACCAGTATGTAAGGCAACCCCCCAGGGGTGAGGGGGGAGTTAAGCAACCAAGCTCCCTGTTTCATATGGCAGAGAAGGACCTCATAGCTTCCCTTCTTAATTGGATACACTATTCCCCAAGTTGCCACTTCATAAACACATTTAAAACCCAAGATTTTAAATGGCTCTCACAGTTAGAGACCTACATATTTACCATAGGCAGAGCTTGTGCATGTCCACTGGAGTTTTGTTTGGCAACTAATAGCAGGATCAGATCCCACAGAAGTGAATATCTTTCTGCATTAATGGTAGGATAAAGCTGGTTTTCTCCCAGCTCAAATCCTGCATGTCTTTTGTTGACTTATTCCAAAATTACTGATTTTAAATGTGTCTGGCAACTGGCTTCAGGAAACAATAAAAAAACATCATTAAGTGATTATGATGATGATTAAATAATTTCCATGTTTCTCCAGACAAGGGAGAGACAGAACTTTGCAGGTGGGTTCTGCTCTGTCTCATGGGAAGATCAGTTGTGCTTTGCCATTACTCTTGCCCTTGTATGAGAAGTACCACTACCCTGGCTGGGTATTAAGAAGAGAACTAATGACAACATTTTTCTATGTCAACACAGAAGGGCTTGATTTGCATGGCTAACCCTACATATGAGTCAGAGGAAGAGTTGGACAACAACAAGATAGAGGAGCTGGACCAGCCCACCATCATGACAGACTTGCCCATTCGGATCAACTGGGGCACTGACCTCCCCCCTGGCATCACTGTGCCCCAGGTCAACCTCCACAGCATCATTCTGGATTTCTCATCCGTGTCCTTCCTTGATTTTTCTGCCATGACAGTCCTCCGAAAGGTAATCACAATTCATAAGACAAACAGTGATCATATGAGAGAAAATCTTACAAATGCAGTTACACTTGAGGGATACACATGAGCAAAGGAACGGCACCCAGAGGGACCTGGGCAGGAGTGGGCCCACCTGAACCTCATGAAGTTCAACAAGGCCAAGTGCAAGGTGCTGCAGGTGCATCAGGGCAATCCCCAGTGTCAATACAGTCTGGGGAATAAATGGATTGAGAACAGTCCTTCAGAGGAGGAGATGGGGATACTGGTGGATGAGAAGTTTGACATGACCTGGCAATGTGCACTCACAGGCCAGAAAGCCAATCATATCCTGGTCTGCATAAAAAGAAGTGTGACCAGCAGGTAATTCTTCCCACTCTCATGAGAGATTCTACTCCACTCTCTTGAGACCTCACCTGAGGTAGGTGCCACCTGTGGAGTCCCCAACACAGGAAAGACATGGACATCTTGGAACAGGTCCAGATGAGAGCCATGGAAAGGACCAGAGGGTTGGAGCATCTCTCCTATGAGGAAAGGCTGAGAGAGTTGGAGTTGTTCAGCCTAGAGAAGAGAAGGCTATGGAGGCTATACTATTAAGTGTGGCCTATCCATACTTAAAGGGAGACTATAAAAAAGCATGGAAAGGGACTTCTTACAGGGGTATACAGTGAAGGACAAGAGGCAATGGCTTTAAAATGAAAGAGGGCAGGTCCAAGTTAGAAGAAATCTTTTACTGTGAGTGTGGTAAAATACTGGAACAGGTTGCCCAGAGAAGCTGTGGATGCTCTATCCCCGAAACTGTTCAATGGCAAGTTGGATGATGCTCTGAGCAAGCTGCTCCAGTGTAAAGTGTCCCTGTCCAGGGCAGGGTTTTGGAACAAGATGATCTTTAAGTCCCTTCCAACCAAAACCATTCTATGATTCTATTCTGTGTTTGTAGTCTGCTTCTTAAAGGCATTGCTACACGGGCTGGAAGGCCAGTGGCAAACCTTGAGTTTATGTGAATTTGAATGTACATTTTCTATAGAAAATATTTAGGAAATAGTTTAAATAATCAATATAAATTGTCTTGGAATTAAAGTGTTGACTGTGGTACCCTTTCTTCACCTGGTAAGGTTTTGGGAAGCTTTGCAGAAATGTAGATATGAAATATAGCTTTAAACACCCAGCTGGAGTTGGAGCATTGGAGTTCCATTTCTTCTCCTGCTTTTGCTTGCCCAGATGACCTTGAACAAAAGCAAAAGGCACAACATTTTCAACAGTAGCAACTCCAGTTAACTGTCTGGAGACATAGAGGGTGTGTATTTCCATAGGAACTAAAGACCCACCATGACAGAGGGAATTACTGTTCTTCTCAAGCTCCCAGTTACAAAAATCTCCCCCAGAAGATTGTGAAGTAATTTTTTTTAGTTTCATCATGTATCATGTAGATACAACAAAGCCATACAACTTATGAAAGATCACCTACTTCTCTGTGAGATAAAACTTTTCAATACTGCCTCTTTTCAAAAGGCTTAGCCACCCCTGTCTGCAGCCATGTGAAGAGATTGTCCCACCTCTATGTGCAACAGAATTTGAGTCTAGATCCACTTACCATCACAGATCTTAAATATCATAGAGTGGTTGGTATATTTGCTGTGGAAAATCACTGTAATGGTAACCATCATTACCAAGGGAGATACAGGCTAGATTTAAGGAGGAAGTTTTTCACAGAAAGAGTGGTCAAATACTGGAATCATCTGCCCAGGGATGTGGTGGAGTCACCATCCCTGGATGTGTTCAAAAAAAGACTGGATGTGGCACTTAGTGCCATGACCTAGTTGAGGTGTTAGAACATGGGTTGGACTTGATGATCTTAAAGGTCCCTTCCAACCTAGAAATTCTGTAATTCTGTGATTCTGTGATCAAGCCCAGCAGAATCTAAATGGTGCCTCCTTCTGGTTTAACAGACTTTGAAAGAATTTGTCCGGCTTGACATTGACATTTACATCGCTGGGGCATACGGTGAGTACTTGCCTTTGCATTGGCATCACCACAGATGCCTTGTCCCACTGCCTCCCCTGCTGACCACTGAGTATGGCTGTGGAGGATCACCCAGTTTTACCTTACAGTCCTGGATAGCAAACAGGTTCCAATAAGTGGAGGTGTAGTCCCTCCCAAGCTGTCCCCAAAATGCTGGGACCGTTCCTTTTACCTGTGGCCACTGCTGTGTTGTGCAGCTCTGGGCTGCAGGACCCACCATCATGCACCCTGGACTAGGCATTAAGTAAGAAAAGGGGCTTCAATTCCTTCCTGCCTGGCATAGAGAAGGGAACTACTGATGGGCACTTCTGTTCCATCCTCTTGATATCTGTAAAGCCATCTGCTCTAATAAATAAAACAGTGTATTATACCAGCAACTCCCGTGTTCACTCAGTGGGCATGCTCAGGATACACAATTTCTTCCTTTTTAAGGCCTGCAGGTCACTTGTGCTTTGATTTTGTTACCTCACAGAGGGCCTCCTGGACAAACTGGAGAGAAGTGCATTTTTTGATGAAGAGATTAAGCCATCCATGTTTTTCCTCACCATTCATGATGCGGTTTTACACATTTTGCTGAAGAAGGACATAGCCAACTCCCCCAAATTAAAGCTTGCTGAGGTAACACTACAGTCTTCATCTTTAATGATCTAAGTGCCTTTCCAGTATTGCCAGGCTCCCAGCAGCACCCTGCACAGCTACAGCTGTGTGTGCTACACCGTCTGTATTTTCAAAAAGATAGTCATTAAAACTCAGTTGGTCTTCAAGCAGATTGAAGAACAAGAGTGGCTTCTGGTTCAGGTGTATGGAAAACCATTTGTGAAAGGAGTGAATAATTCCCACTGGTGGCTGGCCTGGCTGTGGACTTCCAGTCACCTCTTTGGGAAGAACACAGTACCCATCCACCAGCAGTCCTTTGTGGTCACCCACCCAGCAGAGACTGCTCAATTTACTGCAGTGGCTCTTGAAAGGCAGAATTTATGCTGCTTGCATATAGGCTTTCCAGCCCCATCTGTCTTCAAAAGTAGTGCTAAAGTAGTGTGGATAAATTAGTACTGCCAGATTTGGTGATGGCCTTTCTGGGAGTGCTCTTAAATCATGAGCAAGAAAGGATCCTGTATACAATAAATGTGTTTAAATGTACCAGACCCAGAATGCTGCTCATGTGGAAACTGTCTAATCCCACTTAACTGAACTGGTCCAGATCTTCTGCACTGACCCAGAGATGTGGTGGAGGTCATAAAAGCCTGACAAGTGAGAGCTTCCTTTCTTCCATGTCAACTTCCCAGGCCTGTTCCAGAGATTTAAAAATCAAGACTTCTTTAGTGTGAAAAATTATAAACATTAGAAAAAAAAAAGCAATCAACTTCCTAACCCACAACTTCTTGTGCTCATTGCAGGAGAAGGGTAGAAGCAGTGACTGTGTCATCATCCCCAGGAATGGACTGCGCAGCCGGGAGTGCACAGTAAGGCTCTGCCTCTGGCCCTCCAGCTGGAGAAAATGCAGCCCAAAAAAGCTGCTCATGGGAACAGCTAGGTCAGATAACAAAAGCTGAGCTCTTGTTCCTAGCTGAGCTCTTGTGTCAGCTCAGGGCAGGAAGCCACCAGACAGTTTACTGAAGGGATTTGGCTTAGGGCAAAGCCTTACCAGAGTAAGAGGGATGGGGTCGGCTCTCCAGCCTTGCAGTGTGCACGGAGCAGAGGGAAGGCAGACAAAGGCTGCCTCACCTGGCTGCCTCACCTGGTCTCCTCACCTGTCCACCACAGCTCCTCCATGATAAAGTCACTGGTAGGATGGCCCTGTGGCAGAGAAGTCAACATCAGTCCAGTTTATCTAAATGTCTCAGGCTGAAGGGGAGTCTGGAGACAGAGAAAAGGAAGGGACACATGCAGCCTTTCAGCACAGAGAGAAGGGCTATCCAGCACAGGGCAAACCTGTAAGGAGGAAATGTCAGACCCCAATCTTCCCACCCAAATGCTTCAGGGGATCAAATACTTACACATCATTTACCAGATGACACCTACCCTGGCTATTCTTTACAGAAGGTGGAAATTTTTTTATTTATTTTTTTTTTATTCCCTACAGATGCCAACAGAAACAAAATTTTAGACTTAACTTCCTAAGTATAATATCCTCCAGCAACACAACATCACAGAAGATGAATGTGGATGCTGTGATGAGCATGAAGACAGAAGGATACTTTTAAATACCTTAAGAAGGATTTACTACATAAAGTTATGTTTGAGGTTTTGAAATGGGCTTGTTAGTCTTTATGTGTCTCTGTATATATAAATGTATTTATGTATATATAGAGAGGCTAAAATCACACATTTTCTTATTTCATACCACAGTTTGTAGACAATCTGTACAGTTACTTGAGAATCTATAAATATTTGAAATCTTGTATTGGATACCACAGAATAATAGTTAAGACTGATATTTTATCTTCAACATGTATATAACTTGAATAAAGTTTTCTTGATGGTTTGTAAGATATTTGGTAGACTGAGTTAAACTTGCTCTCAGCTTACTACCGAAGCACACAGTGTACATAGTGACTAATGTATCTAATTATGAAGATTGTTCAGGAAAGACACAGGATTTTCAGATCAAAACACGATTAATTGATTTGCATTGGGCTTGTGTAAAGTGCACAAGGGAGGATACATTTATAGTGAACCATTGTAGATACATATGGAGTGAACCACCATAGTTTCAGTGGCTCCATGGCTGCATTTGTCCATGCATGCACCATCAGGGCAGCTCAGAGTCAGTGAGAGCAGCCTGTGAGAGACATGGCCCCGGAGCCTGCCTGGAGGAGCTGTGGGTGTGGAGCTGCCCGGGGAGCAGGCTGGACTGCCTGCGTCTATGGACAGACGGGCAGAGGCTTCAGCTCAAAGAATCTACTCTGATACTCTGTACAACTGCTGTCAATTAACCCCTGCTGGAAGCCTAAGGCTTGAAGAGCTCCATCACAACTTTTAGAGAAGAACACTTGATGCCCACAGTGACAGAACTTTTAATTTCTCATAGCAAGTGCTAACGGTATAAAAATCTTCAGCCTAAAGGAAAATGGAACAATTCTTGGAGTCTGAAAGAAACAGCACTCTGAAATCACAAGAGTTTTTAGTTTTCAAAGCCTGGTTTTGACTTTCAGTCAAGCTGGGGTGGCCAGAAATGTGCATTTGGACTTGAAGAATGGCTGAAGGGAAGGAGAAAGTGTTCTGTACTACAGTTTTTATCTTCAGAGTATGCAGTTGTTAAAAACAAAACCTGTTAAATAGTTTAATTTTTTTTGTTTTAATCTGGAGTTATCTGATGAGAACCAAGCTGGAAGTCGGTATTAAAATTGAGGAGATTTTGAATATAGAAAGAATTAGATGAGCTTGAAGACAGAAGTAGACAAGTTCAGCTTTCAGAAAACACTCATGCATTTGCAGATGAATAACAAGCTGTGTTTCTGTGGTGGGTGATCACTGGCTGACATGGTATGGAAGACGTGGCCCTTGGTGGCATCACCACCAAGAGATGCTGCTCCCTGCAGCACCAGAGGGATGGTGAGAGCTGCTCATACCAACCACTGCTCTTCTGAGCGTGCCACGGCAGATTCACTGTCAAGTACGTGTCGTATGCCAGATCGTCAGCACAGCAGTACCTGAAGGCAGGTACAATTAGCACACTGCCAAAGTGCCCTTCCAATGCAGTCTTCCAAAAAACAGAGTATAACACCATCAATCTTTCCAGAACAAGAAACTGATTTGGTTACTACAATATAAAAAAAAAAATTAAACTATTAGAGAGTGTCCAAAGGAGAGCAATGAAGATGGTGAAGGACCTTGAGGAGAAGCCGTATGAGGAGTGCCTGAGGTCACTTGGTCTGTTCAGCCTGGAGGAGACTGAGGGGAGACCTCACTGCAGTTACAACTTCCTCATGAGGGGAAGAGGAGGGGCAGGCACTGATCTCTTCTCTGTGGTGACAGTGACAGGACCTGAGGGAATGGCCTGAAGCTGTGTAGGAAATGGTTTAGATGGGATATTAGAGAAAGGTTCTTCACCCAAACGGTGGTTTGGCACTGCCCCGGGGCAGTGGTCACAGCACCAGCCTGACAGAGTTCAATGCTCTTGGGCATATGGGGTGACTTGCAGGGATGGTGCAGGGCCAGATTTGGACTTGATGATCCTTGTGAGTCCCTTCCTACCCCGGTAGGTTCCAGCCAGGCTGCACCCGGTGGACTGCCGAGGCCAGGATAGTCTCAATGGAGGCTCAGACTTGGTCCAATCTCCCAAGCCGTTGCCAGCTGCCGGCAGCCAAGCAAGCTCAAGTGATTTCAGCTCTTAGTGATTATGAGCTCTGTGTGATTATCAGATCTTTTGGCTTGCTTGGGCCGAGGCAGCAGACGCAGGGAGAGAGAGGAGAAGTGCTGTATAAGGTTCCGCAGGATTCTTTATTAGGGTGTCCCACAAAGGTTCTCAGTGACATCTTCATCTGCCGAACCAGGCAGAATTAGGGCTTTTTATACCCTACAGAGGTTTTGAAAACTGTCCAATAGAAAGGATCAGGGAAAAGTGACCTATAGGCTCACAGAGAGATAAGCAAGGGTCCAGAGGCGGAAGAGAGGGGCTTCTGAGGCCCAAGTCATCGTGACTTGGCATGTCCTAGCTCAGGCTCCTGACCGCCAAGGAGGCCTTGCAGGCCCTGGGCCTGCTACACCTTCCACCCCAGCACATTCTGTGATTCTGTGATACTGTGCAAAGCACAGGGGAAATTTCACTCTAAATACTCTGAACTTCAGGACTGAGCTCTCCAGTTCAAGAAAGATGAAATCAAATGTAAATGAAGAAAATTGTTATGAGGATCTTTGTAAAATGGAGAGCCTGTATCTAAGGACTGGCAAAAAGAGAAATAGATACAGGGATTTAACCTAGGATAGAGGAAAAGTTATGCAACATAAAAAAATTATATTGTCCTGTAAGGGGAAAAAAAATGAACTGGCCAAACTTAAACATGAACAAGATATTAGAAGATGATTCCTCATTTCTACAATGGTGAGACCCTTTCCAGCTGGAACAAGAGGAGCAAAAAACTAAACTGCTTTTTAGATGTAAAAATGTTCATGACAATCATGATATCACATCATACCAGTGTAATCTGAACTGTCAGACTCAAGCTGCTCTTTTCAGTCCTGCGCCCACATGCACCTATGCAGACCCAGGCAAACATCCCTATCAAAAGCAATATATGAAGTGTAGTATCTGGTGGAATACCACATACTGCACTTCAAAACCATATGGGATTTTTTTACAGGCTTCAGGTTAATAAAAAAGATCTTCTAAATTGCACATCTCAGAACAATTAGTTTCTATACTAATGACTTTTCTGACACAGCACAGTGCCACAGAGGATAAATCCCCCTCCCAAAACTATTCACCTTTTCTTAAATGGACATGGTACATAGGCAGCCTTGGCCAGAGAGCTTTGCACTCCCATGTCACACATCCCTACCAGCTACTTGCCATGTTCTTAAATCATCCTACTCCTTCTTTTTCAGTGTTGTACCAGCAGCAATTGTACTTCTGATGCTTTATGAGATATTCCCTCCAGGTACTGGTTATTTCTGCAACTCTCCGTTATTCCAATACTAGCATTTTTCTCTAATGCAGATTATAACGTCTTGTGGGATACTGTACTGATGCAGATTTACTGCTCTATTTTTGAGACAGGGACCTTCAGAAACCTGACTATTTAGGTTTCTAAACATCCTACACTGGGTGCTGTTGCTACTCAGTTAGAACACTACCGTATACTGAGTTTTAGTATTTTACTTGGGAATTAAGCAAAAAGGCAAATTCCATACCTGCTTTTTGGAGAGCTGACAGGTATCACATTAATTGCTCATCACATATCTTGAGCCTATCACTCTTCAGCACAGTACAGACACTTTGTAACTAAATAACAATTTTACAGCCAGAAGAGGGATGGAAAATGGAGAAGCCACAGTGCCAGAGATGTTCAAGCCTACTCAAGCCTGATTATCACTTTGCAGTGAAATGTGAAATACAGAAACAAAAAATTAAGTGTTTGTTCAATGTCTTAGGCCCAATGGAGAGTGGCTTATAACATGCAAACCCATATTTTTTTTCAATTTCAAACTGAGTTCCTATGAAGGAAGAAGTATTCTTAAGCACTTCTTTACCAAAATGCTACTCACAGTTCCTATTCCTCATCCCTGTGTTCAATGTGGGGAATTCGTTTTCTCAGTCTGTATGCATTGCTCCCTTCTGCTTCCTAAGAAGACGCCTGAAAGTTTACCTGGCCCAGAAATGGCAAAGGACAAGTTGAGCAACAATCATCAGCACTTATGTGATTTTATTTAGTGGAGGAAATAATTCATCATAAATTATCTTGAAGGTGTGTTCGAGCACTGGCTTTCACAAATAAAACTGAAGAAAACCCTTGACAACTCACACATATTTACTTCTATTTAGTTACTCATTTGGGTTTTTTTCCATAAGCAGTTATGCTGAAGTTCTTTTGTGAAACATTTCTACATAAAAATGGAAACATCCCTGCCTGCCCGCAGACATTACCACTCTTCCCATGACCAGAAGTGTATTACACTGAGTCCTACTGGCACTCAAGAATCACTTGAATTGTATTATCAAAATTGCTCACTAAAGTTTCATAATGGCTGAGCTAATTTACCAGCTTCCTGCTGCTATTCCACCCACACATTTCTGAATGTATGCTGCATTTTTAAATACTTTAATCTCTTGCATTCGTGAACTGAGTCTACACTGAAAATAAATTTTAGAAAACAACACCAACAAATTAATGCCTCATACTCAAGAGAATACACAGATCCCATTTAGAGTATGGAAAGTTTCTAAAGTTGGTGTATCATGGCTAAGTCAAGAACAAAAAGGGGCTTTAAACATCCTTATTTTCACTCACATTGCCCAAAGAAATTCAGTCAGTTCAGTTTGCAAACTGGACAGTGTGAATCACCAGTGTGAGTATAATACATCTGAACACAAAAGCTCAAAAGCTCACAATTGTGAAGGGACAATTACTGCATCAAGGTGATTTATGAATTGCTAAGAATTGTTTTTAACACCATAAAATAAATACGCAGGGAAATACAACTTGTATAATGCTGATATTTACTTTAAAAATGTAATCAGGATGAAAATGAATCCAAACCTTGCACATTTCTCTGCTGTACTGGACTCTGTGTCATACATACAAAAAGTTCAAACTTATTTCCCATACATTCAATATTCCATTGCAGCTCCAATCCACAGTGTCCTCCACTTTCCCAGGTTTGACAGGACCTTCTGCTGTGAACCTGAGCCTGCTTTTGTCAGCAGCCCAGCAATGAACACAGAGAGAAACAACTCAAAATCAGACACAAGTTTTACGGAGCAGAAAACAGTTTAAGAAGAGAGGGGTGTGCTCAGACTTGATCCACAGGGAAAGCATATCCACAAATGCGTTTTTGAGAACAGTTGAGGGGTGTTCTCCCTTCCACTAAGGAAGAAGGGGAAGACAGTTCCACTAAGGGGAAGACAGTTTTCTCTCTTGCTATGTGTGCAAATTCAAAAGTGGAGTTAGGTAATAGTAGAGTTACTTCTACTTCAGTTTGTAACAATCAGTTTTTGACAGTCTTTGAGAGCAGGAAGTGAAAAGAAATGGCAAATTCATCCAGTAAGTTTTTTATAATTCTCTTGGATCGGATTTTAAAAAAATAATTTATAGTTTTAATTCTTTTTAGAAGAAAAATATGACTTAACACATGTAGGTAACCAGTCTTTAAGTTAACAGTATTAAAAAAACCCTACCACAAACAGAAAGTATAGTTCTCACAATTGGCCCCCTGGTTATAAAGTATGCATGGCTACAGGCAACTCTTTAAGCAAAGTTAGAGATAGAATCAAGGATAAAGTGTAAGGAGACAAGCATCTAAAGCACAGATGTTTTCAGCCATGTGCTGATGCCCTTTCTTTCTTTCCATGGTGAACACAAACCATCGTCAAACTCTTTTTCATTGTTTATGTGACATTGTTAGAGGAACCTGAAATGGCTGACAGATTTAAATGTCAGAGTTCTCTTTAAAACCTGAGATCTGCTTGGCAATGCTTCGGGAAGGAGATCACTGCCACAGACAAGCATATTTATTCAAAATAAACATAATTAATTAAATTCAAATGTTTGTCTTTACAGTAAGAAGGAATCCAAAGAAATCACATCTCACCATTTCTAACTCTGTCAATTACACCATTAAATACAACACATGAAGTTTGTAACCTCTCAGTAAAATGATCAAGTATTCATAAAAAAAAACAACCCAACCATACAAATCAAGAGAAAAAACACCCTAAAACAAAACCCATAAACAAATTAAAAAGACAGTTAACACAGGGTTTCAAGCAGAGGAAGCATTTTTAAACTTTGTAAATATGGAAACATCAACAGTGCCCTTAGTTACATAGGTAATAGATTTATATATATAATCTAATCCAGATTTAATAATTTAAAAAATATATTTAAGTCTTCCTCTTACAAGACAAGAAAGAAATTTGGCTCAAGTCCAAGACCTGCCTACATAGGATGACTTTTCAGCTAAGTTCTCTTATCACAGACTTTTGGTCCATGGTCATTAACCAGCTCAAGGGATCCCACTGATTTTTTGGGTAATACATCATTGTCCCTATGACATATGTCACCTTTGTTCCAAATATAGAGGAAAAAAATTCTCACGCACTGTCTGCAGTGACAATGATAGAGATACATTAATCTCCCCTGCTTCTTGATAGAGCAGAAACTCCTGTTTTCCCTTAATCAATTCATCTGCCTCAGCATTTTCAGGAAAGCACTTAGAGTAACTTCAATAGTTTGGACACAGAACTATTTTGAACTCTTCATCTGGGTCAAGAGATGGGCGAACACATAACAGACGCTTGCAACCTGACTTACTTCAAAAACACAGTAGGGTGGAAAGAGTTGCCTCACCTCCTCATCACCTGTGGCTGTGGGTAGTGGCTCATTCCAGAATGTCTGATTTTCCCAAACCCAGAGCAGTGTTGGGGTGGACACACAGCCCTCCCTCGGGACACCACGCGTGTCCCAGAACAGTGAGCTGGCAGCTGGAGCCCTCTGAGTCCCTGCAGCGCAGCTGGGCTGGGCCTGAGCTCGGCTTGGCAGAGGCCAAGGACAACAACCTGACACACAGCTTTCCTCACAGATGAAGGACAACAACCTGACACACAGCTTTCCTCAGAGATGAAGGACAGGAATCTGACACACAGCTTTCCTCACAGATGAAGGACAGGAATCTGACACGCAGCTTTCCTCACAGATGAAGTCACCTGCTGTAACATAAATGTGCCTCCTCCCAGTTAACTTTACAGTGACAGAAAGGGTCCTCCAAAGTTCCTCCTGTGTTTGTTAGTTACTGAAAGAAAAGAATGCTGGCAGAGCCATTTTTGCCTTCACATGCATAGAAACAGTAAATTTGCAACCAGCCCATCTCATAGCACACTATCACAATCAGCCTCTTTTTCTTCACCACTGTATTTTATTTAAAATTACTTAGTTTTCAGAGCAACCAAACCAAATAACTCTCTCTTAGAAAGAAGTATGTTACAGCTAAGCAGATTCTCAAGCAGTTGACACTTACTGGCCATTTGCATACCCCAGAATTTATTTGTATCCCGTCTCTAAAGAAGTATTTACTTGAAAGGCAGTCTAAAAGATTTGGCCCACGTGGTCACAAGGAAATCAATGGCAGTCAAGAACAGAATAAATCTAAAGAGCCCTTGCTCTACCAACTAAAAATATGAAGTTTAGACAAAAATACAAAATTTGGAATGTTGCACTGTCACAGCTCTTTCATAAATTTAACACTTATGAATCTGGAAAAGAATTTTTACAAAATAAAAAAGTAACATTGAGGCTTTAAGATGGCTCAGATTATTTGAGAACAGTAGGAAACTACAAACTTTAAAAAAATCCCAAAGGACTTAATCTAAAAGCACCACTGCCAGAAATGTGGCATTTGGAAAAACAATGGTTCAGTGCAAATACTGGTAAGAAATGGAAAGATAAACACTCCAACCAACAGACAGTACTGTCTTGTTAGTGTCTGCTTCTGCCACCAGGTGCACTGAAAAGGAACCTTCTCATTTTATATTATGTTTCTCTTTAAATGTATTCTCACAAAACAAAAATTTTGGACAAAAACAGACCTAAAAGCCTGCTTTTATATTGCTAGTTTTTGAGAAAAGCAAAACACCTAATGACTGACTGTTCAACTAAACCCGTATCACAAAATCAAAACAGATAAATAATGTGTACCTTTTTATTTCTACACATGGAATTTCAGACCACTTTTCTCATATTATCCAAATGGGAAGTTCTCCTACTGTACACATTATAGAAAGCAAGAGAGGCAAATGTGGCTTCCCTGCCTAAAAGAAGCTGCTTTTCATGGACATGGCAAGCCAGTTCACAGCCACTTGCACACAAACACAGCCATAGGTAAACACAGTAGTCTGAATTCAACTCCACTGAGTAGCTTACATGTAAACAGAACCTTCTGAATCAAAACTAGCTTTAAAACAAACTCCAAAAACTCAAACAAAAAACCACCACAATACATGGTTTCATGTCATGCCAAAAGCTCTATCTTTGATAGATTCATTTTGATGCATAAAGAAAAAAATGGAAAAGCTGGAATGTGGTAAATGCAGAATTCTGCATGTCTGTTTCTAGTGCCAAGAATTAATTACAGCCTAAAATCCTCATGAGTAACGGTAAATGGCAGTAGGAGAAATATTAAAGTTCCTTTAATATTTCACTACACTGCTGTTTAGAAGGTATATGTGTTGAAATGGTGTCCCAGAACTATGTGTATGTTGACTTCATATAAAAACTCACCACATTTACAACCATATTTCAATTTAATTATTGTACACAGGTTAACAAAAACACTGGGTTTAACGAAAACAATATTCAGAATGGTACAACACGTCTTCATCTTCTCCAGGAAATAATATTACAAGTGATCATCTTAGGACAATTTAGCCACACTAGCAACAGGAGTTCTGTTAAAATGCAACTGTGGTCTACTAAGCCACTTATTTTAGCACTACAGAGTATTTTGAAGTTAAGAGTCCTACAGCCAAGGCTTAAAAATCATTTAAGATTCAAACCTCAAAATGTCTTACAGTCAAAATGACAGTATTCTTAAAAAACCACAACAAAATAACCCCAAAACGATTAATTAAAAGGCTTCTGTATTTAGTTTTATCTTCTTCATGGCATTCTCTATTCATGTAGTTGCTTGTATCATTGGTAATACGGTCTATATCTGGCTTGATCAGGGTGATGTGGTCCAGGAAGGGGGGCCTGAGTAGGAGGCCCTTGCATTCTTGGAGGTGGAGGCGGCCCCCTTGGAGCTGGCCATATCCCTGGACTCATTCCCCCAGGTTGTGTGAAAGGGGGACTAAGAGTTCCTTGATCTTCACTGAACTGTGGCAAAGAGTTGGGATTATAGTGATGGGGAGGGGGAGCGTTTACATTTACAGGCGGGCCCCCATGCTGAGGAGGGGGAGGTCCCGGAGGAGGATGGTTCATGTAGGGGGGCATCTGGGCAATGATGTGTCCGGGCGGCGGGGTTATGGGCGGCGGGGCAGAGGTCATGGGGGGCGGCGGGGCCTGGCTGTACACCATGTGGGGGGTGCCTGCCGCCTGCGGAGGGTGCTGCAGCGGGTGGCTGATGGGCGGAGGCGGCGGCGGGGGCGGCGCGTAGTGCTGCTGGGGAGGCATGATGTGATGAGGGTGCGACACCACCGGCTGACCCTGGTACTCGGGATGATGGTGAGCGGGTGCGGGCGCTGGCGGAGGCGGCTCTCGAGCACCTGAACTGGAATCATCCTGGATGGGGACAGTTATTAAGTTGCTGTGTTTCCTGGTTGAGATGCGGAAGGTGTCCTGAGCGACGGGGCGGGGGGGCGGCGGAGCCATGGCCATCTCTGCAGGAGGAGCACGGATGTCCTCGTGGGGCTGGTTGTAGTGCTCGTGCGGCACGTGCTGCAAAGGAGGCGGTGGCATCATGATGTGCTGCTTTGGCGGAATGTGGCTCATGTGATGCTTCTCAGGGGGCATGATGAAACGCTCGGGAATTTCGGCCGGCGGCGGGGCGATAGGAGGATGTACGGGTTCAATGGGAGGACGAGTAACAGGCTTGCCAGCTCTCATGTGACGGTGGTTGATGTGAGCTTGTAAGTCCCTCTGTGACAGGTAAGTTCTCTTGCATCCCTGAACAATGCTACACATGAAGAGAGACCCTCGTACGCACTGCTCAATTCGCTGCACAGGTTCGTTACAGCTAAACAAAAAGAGAATATTGATTTATTGCCATCGCAGGGAGCTCAACATGCATTCTTCCTTGTTAATGTAATTAGCTAAATTAGAACAGACAATTTTGCCCCACTGTAGCAATGAAAGAAACTTCAATGATTTTGAAGTTTACCTAGTTTATAAATATTGAAATGTAACTACGAAAGAACATAAAAATGTCATGAGGTAGAATTTTTAGTAGCATCTCTCAAACAAATTGTTCTGTGCATTAAAATGTAACACGGGTCATTTTCACTAAATAAATCAAACTGCCAATAATTCCTTTTCAAATTACAGCAATAACAGGTTGCCTACCCAAAAACAACAAAGCATCCCAAAACATGGAGTAGGAACTAGAAAGTTCAGAGTACTCTACTGCCTCTGCTAAATGTACATAAATAAGAGTCGTGTTAATAGAGTATCTGAAATAAGATACTTAGGTTACTTTCTTACATCTCCTTTAATAACAAATCTTAAGATAACTTACCCTGGACACATCTTGTCTCCCTTTTTCTCATGTAGTATAGCACAGTCATAGCAGAAAACGTGCTTGCAAGGTATCTAGAAATAAAAAATTGCTGTTAAGACATGGTGTATAAATATCTATGTCATTCTGCAGAATACAGTACAGTTCCTCCCTCCTGCACACAGTTTATAATAATTAAAGTAACTAAGTTAACTATGAGGTAAGCACAGCAGTGGTTAACAATTTACAGTATCTTCACACAGAAACCTTCTAGAACAGTTACGCTGAGTTTGGGGTTTTTTGGGATACTGTAGTTTGGGGTTAAGTGTTGGTAAAAAACACTGGCAGGAGTTTGAGTCTTGCACTATTACCAACACTGAACTTTCACAGAAGCTGCGTATGCAATCTGATTACACTTGTCTTGCTGGCAAGGAAGGGGAGTTTTAAAAGCATTAACTGTCATTAAGTCAGATCCTGAAGCCTGTTACATCACACTTATAAATCTAAATTAATCCCAGGGATTTTTAAAGGTACATAAAAGTGAACAGTGTTTTCTAACTTCACTGGAAGTCTTGAACTGAGATAAAAAGCTTATTTTCAAACCTAAGCGGTGTAAGGTCAAAACCCCAGAACCTGAAGGTTTTTTCCATAGTGATGGTGTTCTGTTTTTTGTCTAACATTTTCAGGCTTACTTTACTGAATCGGGGGGGGTAAAGCAAAATCAGTCAGACAGATGGAACAAAAACACTTGAGCAGTGAAGGTCTCCAGTTGCATCCTGGTACTATTCTGTGTTTAATGAGATGCCTGTTGAAATCAGAAATCTCTAGAAGCCTCATACAGACACAGTAAAACCTCATTTTATCTAAAGGGAAATCATGGCTCGATCTTCCACTGGCAATTTCACTCACCATGCGTCCATACATTTTGATGGGCAATCCACACTTATCACAGAAATGG
Organism: Onychostruthus taczanowskii; assembly: GCF_017590055.1. NCBI lineage: Eukaryota > Metazoa > Chordata > Aves > Passeriformes > Passeridae > Onychostruthus > Onychostruthus taczanowskii. The sequence continues at coordinate 4,591,591 of NW_024499573.1, read as the reverse complement.
ACAGGTGTATCATCCTTTTCCCCCAGCAAGTTTATCTGGTAGGACAGAGAAGGGGGTGAGAAAACAAACCCCAACATTACTAAAGCTTGTCATTTCAATTATCATCAACATAGCCATTATTTCTGAATTGGTTGAAAAGAAAGCAAAAACGCCACATCAGGAGAAAGAAGAGGATGTAATTTTTAGTCAGACAAAAATAACTGAAAACCTTTTAATTAACAAAGTATCTACCAGGACTATCTGCAGCATGGTATGAAACACAGGCAAAGATCCATGACTTTACCTTATAATCCCAAAAAATGGGTCCAGGAAATCTCCTTTGATTGCCAAACATTTCACCTCCTTTACATTCGTATCGCTCCTCCTTGTTATAATCAAATTCTTCTGTGGAAAGGAGAAAGAGAAGAAAGACACGAGCCAACCACAACACTTTTGTAATTGACACCAGCTGCTATTAAGAGCATGGGTCATTTTTACTGAAATCATCAAAAAATGCCATAGCATTTCCAATCTGTTGAGCCCATTCTACAGAAAGGTAGAACCAAAGTAGTAAGACAGCCTGTTCTGGAAATGGGCACTACTGAAGCCCTACAGTGCAACAGTATTTGGAGATCTGAAACTTGTTTTGTGCTTGGACAGAACCCTGGACTCTTAAAGTCTCTGAGAAAAGTCTGAAACAATGCTGTAGAATAATTCATTTCCCTACTACAGGGAATTTATATGAATTTACCTTCATCACCAGCTTGTGTCTTCGCAGGCATCCTGTTCATATTTCTTGGAGTTCGAGGTGCAGGTTTGGTTTTATTGGTCTGTTTTGAAATTAGCTTTATAGGGATTCTTCTACGGACATCAAGACCACCCAATGATCCTGAACTATTTGTTCCTTGCAAATCATTGTCTGTGAAAGAAAATTTTTAAAAGTATAGGTTTTTAAAATTTATCTAATAGTCTCTAAAGAGGCTAAATATTAAGAGAAATGTTTTAAGAAAAATAATTTTTGCTTAAGACTCATACAACATATCAAAATTTAATCACTACAGATAGGTATCTTCACAGACAATTTATTCCAGAAATCATGTCAAAAAAATGTATTGTGACCAGCAATGAATTTAGGAAGTCTAGTTTAAAAATAAAGCTATTAAAACAACCTAGCTAGTCACACATTTTTCCACAACAGAAACATTAACCTTATAGCTCTTCTCACAGTGTGAAGAGCACTGGAAAGTCAATTTTTTGTACGACCTTGATTACACAGAATTTCTTATGTGAAAAGATAATAAAAAATTTACATAAATTGTAAAAATTAAAGTAGGAAGGGAACCAGTTCATATACTAATGCAACATCTTGACATATCACTTAGAAGTTTATTATAAAGTATCACAAAAAGACTGGTACTTAGGAATATGTAGTTGCATCCTTCCTAAACTGAGAATTACTGTTCCTGGCTATATACAGAGTTCTCCTTAACCAGATTCACATCTAAGTACCAGGGCCAACAAAGCAAAAAACAGCCTGACACATGCATCAGCAGGTACAGGCTCCAAGTGACAGCACAGACCAGGTAATGCAACAAGAAACACCAATGAGGAGGCATAACTCCCTCAGCCTCCAACGAGGTTATCTGAAACCACCCCAGAGCATCTCATTCATATAAAAATGAAGATACAAAAATGAAGTTACATCCTTCACAAACCTTCCCAGCTCACTGGGATTTTAACTGAAAATGCCACAGGTGTTTCACAGCAGGGCACGCTCAGTCTGGAAGGGGAGAGCCCCGAGCAGTTACAGCCCTGCAGCTCCACAGGGCAGGGCACTCCAGCCCTGGAATGACTGCAGAGGCCCCAAAGGACTGCAGTGCAGGATGCTGAAATTAGGCTCCATTAGTGTAATTCTGCACAATGCCTCACCAACTGCTGCCTCTCAATGCCTATAACCACCACAACAAGTGGCACCGTAACAATGCAACAAGTAGAAGGAAAAACAAGAAAAAACAGGATTGCTCTGTTTTTCAGCAGCTACCACCAAAGCTAGGAAATGTGTCAGTTTGAAACTGGGACTGTGCCCTGACAGTCCTGTACCTCCAAATCAAAAGCCCTCGGTTTCCTCAGACAGACCAAACTCCTCTTAGAACTATGGTTTAGTTTCACTCTAAAAGGCAATGTACAAAAAGGCAAAAGCAATAAACCTTGTTTTTACTTCTGGTCATTTATTATTTCTTTCAGCTGTCCAGATGAACCTGCAAACACTCAACTAGGTCATCAGGCCTCCCCAGGGAGTGCTCGACCAAGGCATCAGAGGTAAAGCCACTTGTTTTCCACATGTTGGGAAATTCTGTTTTCTACCAGAATACACAAAACCACAGCACCATAAACCACAGAGTCTCTGCAGCAACTCAGTCCATTTGCAAACAGGGATAACTAGAAAGAATTTTTAAAATCAAAAACCTATTTATTAGTTAATCCAGTGAACTGCCAATGGGTTCTGTCACTCACTCTTCCTCCTTACATCCTTTCAAGCCAGGAATATTTACATGAGTTAGTTGCTTAACTAACCCAAACTAGCAAGTTTATTAGTCACTCATGCTTCATGGAAGGATAATAAATTCCAGTCTGCAGGAGCATAATTTGCGGGATAACGTCCAGAAAAAACTACGACAAACATACCAAACTTGTTGAGACTACTTAAAGAAGCTCTAATTAGAGGTGATGCAGCCTACTGAAATGTCACCTTCATCAACTTATGTTTTATTTTTGCATTTCAAGCTTTATTAAAATTCACAAATACAGCTCAAATACTTTACACAGATAAAGTCATAACTCAATCTTTTGTAAGGAAAAGGAAAAAAACCTCCAAAACCACCCTAGCACAAGGCCCACGTCCATTCATTGATTCACTGCACTACGCCAGCGCATTAACTAGCAAAGGACCACAGCTACGCCAGCGCGCTCACCGGCAAACGACATTTAAACCACGAAGCCGAATTTAAGCACACGAGGAACTTTCCTCTCGGGCCACAAACACGGAATCAGGAAACACATTACGGGCAGCGCTGCCGGGAAACGCGGCGGGCAGAGCGTCTCTCCCCCACCTCCGGGACGCCACGGGCCGCATCCGGCGCTGCCGGGCCGTGGGAGCGGAAGGGCGCGGCCGGAAGCGGCGGGGCGCGGGCGGGGCGCGGCGCTGGCCGGGTCCCAGCCGGGCGCTCCGGGCCGGCCCGGGCGCGGCGGAGCGGGAGCGCTGCAAGCCTGCGGTGCAGAGCCGCCACTCGTTGGGACTGGGAGGCGTCCCCCCGGGTTTTGGGGAAAGGATGGAGTGAAAACGCGTTCAGCAGCCGCGGAGGCCCCGCCGGCCGGCTGCGCGGTGCAGGCGCCAGGCACTGGGGGGATGTGAGGCCGCATCGCGACTCGGCTGCTGTCGGTCAGCCTTCAGCTGCAGCACGGAACGGGCACATTGCTGACACGCCGTACCAGTGATGCAACAGTGGATCTCCAGGGCACTCAGAAGCTTCACAGCAACAGAGTTCACTAGCTCAGGAGAGGACTTGGTGTTAAATTTAGTATTTTGTAATTCCTGTGTAATTCAGTGCGATGCTGAAGAATAGCACTGAAGAAAGGAAAGCAATACAACGAAGTCGTAGGTTTTAAGTAGAAAATGGCCTCGAGCAGTCCTTGCACAACCCTGAAGTACGGGTAACTCTACTCCATGCGCTTCACATTGGTGATTGTCTCACTAAAAGCCTCCCAGGTTGGGATCTTGTGCCCCTACAGACAATGTCTCTCATTATCTTTATAGCCTTAACATTTAAAAGCTACCATTAAAGTCTAACATTTCTTGTCTTACCCGCACAAGGCAGAGGGAACAGGTTTTCCCTTTTGTCTTTGTTGATCCTCAAAACAGACCCAAGGGAAGAGTGACACTGATCCCTTCATAATAGGCCTTATCTCCCCATAATAGGGATTCACAACGAGAATACTTAAAAAACCCAAAACTAAAGAAGAAACCCCCAAACATACAGACACAAGGAGCACATTTTCAGTATGCACAACTTTATTTTCTAGTTAATGGGTACAATTACTTTTCAAATGCAGCTTTTTAAAAGTGTAAAAAAACTTAAAATACATCTCCAAATTTGATATTTGACATGCAACGACAGAACAGGAATACTCAAAATGCATACAAAAATACCACTTCTTCATCCTACTGGAAAAAGATAAGCACATCTAGTTATACTACTTAAAGATATTTTATTTAGTACAAAACTGTAGAGAATTTTAGCTTCATTGCAAAATCCATCATTTTGGTATCCTTAATTTTGATGGATACATGGAAAATTAAGCACATAATCACTGAGAAAGGCATTTGGATGCATTCTGCATACTACCTCTTACTCTTCTATGCCACTGTAGGCTTTGAGAGAAATGCTGTTTTTCAGAAAAAGTTTAATATTTTGTGCTTGTTAAGTTAAGAACAATCATGCCTGGAAGAAATACACGGGCCCAGAATAAGTGCATTTTATCATATTTTATCACAATTAATCCCAGATCAGGTGTCATATTTGGAAAATAACTGGAAGACAACTGTTGAGTATTTCATTGCTTTTTAAATAGCAGACAAGAACTAGAGAAAGTTCAAAAATAATACAATGACATCTCTGTCAAGTAAGAATCTGTACTCAAACTTCACAGTGCAGATGTTACCTTGAGGGGAAAAAAATCACCGCTACCATTTTTTTACCAGCTTTTCTGTAGACTGTGCCCTGCATAACAATTAGCTGAAAGCTCACTTGCCAGGTAGATTATTTTACTTCTTACTTGAAATGTACATCTGTTTCAGAAAAGCAGTACAGCTTCTAAAAAACATGTCACTGGCCTTGTGCACTGGCAACTGTTCCAGCAGTCAGGATAACAGGAGTTGGGGCCACAGCCTGATGGGGATTGAGGACAGTAAGGTGGGCTGGAGTACCAACCTCCTGTGAGAGGCTGGCAAGGGGACAGAAGGAGGACAGGTAGAGTTAAAAGCATGAATTGTCAAACCACAGGCTGGGCTGAAGCATTAGTGCCAATAGAAGTGAGTGGTTCCATCTGAAGAGGGGCAGAGTGGTGTGATTTGCCTCTTGAACTCTTGCCCCATTCTCAGATGGTGGAGATGCCAACCCCACTGACAAAAGGCCCACGTCCATTGTGAATACAATCCTGCTGTTTGCTGGCTTGGACTGGAGCACCAGCATCTCCTAAGTTCAAGTGCCTGTACTGAGAAACTTCACTGTTGAGAAGGCTGAAGTCTGTGCCTTAACAAGAGAATACAGATTTTAGTTTGGTGCCGTTACCTGTTGTGTAAGACACTGTCCAACTGGCCAAAGTTTGTAGGATTTTTTTTTCACTGATGTTAACAGAGTTCACTCGGGTCCTGAAGCCAGAATAATTTATTTAGTGCTTAGCTTTTCCACTGCTACCTGCAGCACAAATCTCTGTGCAGTGTAATGTGAGAAAATTTCTCTGATGTAATCAAGTAAGGAGAATTAAATATACTGAAGGTAATTTTCCACATATTGAACTTAACATTTCCACATGTTGAACTTAAAGGCATTTCTTATGCTTCTGGACATTTCTTACACTTCAGTTTTTATCCGTTTCCTTATAATGCAGGGGTTTTCTCCCATTTAAAAAATAATGTAATGCTAAAAAATCAAGGTAGCAGTCTGTTTTCCTTCAAAATACATTTCTTCATCATGAAAACTAAGAACATTAGTTAAGGATTAAAATTTTTCTGCTCAAATCTTTATCTTTTGTAAATTATTGCACTTGTGCATTATGAACTTTCATATGTAAAAGAACAGCAGCATCAGCAGTTTGATGTAGATTATTAAAAGAAAAAATCTCTATAAAAATATAACTATTCATTAAACAAAAAATACTCCTATATTCCATTTTAAAAAAACCAAATGTCAATACTAGGTCACATTCTGACTTTCTTGCTTACACTCAGTATCAGCCTGTTTTACAGATTTCATTAAGTACCCAGGAACTAAGGTTTTCCTTAATTTATGTTATGATCTGCCTCTTGACGAAGACTATGTAACCTAGCCAAAATAATCTGTCCTTCATTTAAGGGACCATCATTAATAGTAGTGCAAGACTTGCTACAGTGGGATTAATACAGAACTAATGAACGCATGTCCAAGGGTCTTTAGAAACTTTCCCTATTTGAAGTATTACTGTAGTTCAGTGCTGTTTCCTGTTCATGTGACAGTTTCACCTGTCACCTCTTTCAGTGATGTAACTACCTGCAGCAATTCAAGGAATTGCTTGAAAACAATGATCATGATACAATTTTCAAGGCTTGTCAGCACATATTACCATACTAATGTTCTAGAATTCAAAGCCTTGGCCATCTAGGCTTTGTAGAAATATTGAACAAAAGGCTTGCCATCCGAAGATTTTGGTCTCTTCCACTCTCCTGGGCAGACCACAGAGCAGCTTTTCATCCTGTACACACTGATAAAAGTGAAGTGCAACTTCTGGCTGACTAGTCTCAAAACTAAGTACATCTTTCACAACAGTCTTCTGATTTTCTTTTTTATTAATATATATCATAGCAGAAAGTGCTTGCAGAATCAAGGTCCAGAATATTTCTGGGATAATGCTAGTTAAAATTTGGAGAGTTATAGAGATCTGTATCATTCAGACAAACAATCAGGGTTTTCTTCAAGTGCAAAGATTGGTTTCATAGCAGAAAATGCTGGTATGGATAGTACTGGTGCGTGGATATTGCTGTGTGCTCACAGGCAGGACAGTGCCAGCAGTCCTTCAGGAGGCAAGTCGGCGCATAGCCTAGAGAAATGGGTTTTGAAAGGTGGAGAGAAACAGGCCCTGGTTAGTTCTCAGTATACACCATCTGGGAAAATTGCATGTTTGTGTAAACGAGAAACTCAGTGAAAGTACAAAGAAAGTAACTTCTGTAAACTGTGCAGGTTGTGCAAGAAGCTGTCTGCTGTACTAAAAGGAGGAACGAAAGGAGAAGGTTGATTATCATTTTGGACTCTGGTGCCTCAAGCCTTACCAAGTCTTCCTTTAGGCACCCAGCTTGTGTTTAGATCTATTTATAAGCCTGTGTAAGGCAAAAGTAATCCTAAAGCAAGAGAGATGAGGAGATAATTAAGCAGATATAATCTACTATAATCTCAAGAAAAATGTGACTTCCTCCACCTAGCACTGCCATTCAGTATCCAGAGAGGGTGTGTATTTATGGAGAAGGTACCTGTTGAGGGCCATACTCTCACAGCATGACTCAAGGCTACAGGCAGAGGGATAGACACATTCAGTTCTAAAGTGCATACCTCTTCCTGAACATCAAGTTCATCATCAGGCTGGCTGGCTTCTGTGAACTCTATGGGTTCTTTAGACTCCTGCATGAGTGAAATCTTGGTAGAAAGAAATTAAGAAACATGATGAGTTACATGTTGTCCATATAATTAAAACTTTTTTTTTTCTCTAAAGTACTATAAAATAATTTCCACAACTTAGAAGAGTCTGTTGTTTACTGTTCCTTGACAAAGATGATGATGATTTACTTCAGCTGAGAGGAACTTATAAATTGCAGAGCCTTTGGGCTTACCTCTGCTCACATGACTAGTTATGGCTTTGTAAAAATAATAAAATCTATCTTTAAACTGCTGTATAGCATTATGAAAATGTTAATGTCTAGCACAAAAATTAGTATGAAAAAGTTATAAAAATAAGAGTCCTAGCCCAGTTAATTATCAGTAATATTAATTTTAATTGCTATTTATTCATAATACTGTAATAGTGATTGCTAGGAAAGGAATTGTGGTGAAAAGAAAGGAGGACATTATATGACCATTTTCCTTATGAGGGCCTTTTACATGCTACAGAGCATAGCAAATCTCTAAATGCTACAGAGTATTCTGGGTATCTGAAAAAAACACAGAATACAATGACAAAATGCACAGAGAAGGCAGCAGGAATTAACACTAGTGTGGAACAGCTTTTGTACACATCCATGCCAAGTAGAGTGAGACTATGGCTTTGATCAGAAGTCTATGGAGCGTTGGGAAAGGGAGCAGGGAATGATTATTCACTGCAGCTAACAACCCAGAAGTCCAGCAGGCCAAAAACAAGCAGGAAATATTTGTAATATAATTGAAAATGAGAGAACCCATCTCCACAGGATAGTGTCACAGGTTCCAAAGGAAGTGTCACAGACACATTGAAGAAAACTCCATCTGTAGCAATTAAATATAATGTTCCAAATGCAACCTCCAGCTGATGAGGTTCTTAAGATGCCAGTAGTCAGAAATTAGAAAATGTGTCTTAGGATGAAGTGTTTTCCATATGTGCTGTTTCTCATGTTCTTTTCACTAACAAGCTCCTGGAGCTGACAGACCCTTCCTTTAATCTACAAAAATACTCATGTACTACAGAAGCTGCCCAATTTACGACACTCCCACTTTTTTTTACTACAGTTCTAGGTCTAGTTTTCAAATGTGGCACAGAAATTCCAAGAATGAGTGCTAGATGATGGAAGGAAGGGGAATGTACTGCTGGATATCCTTACCTTCTCAAATATGGGATCCTGGTTGTCACTGTATGTCATTTGATTCCTTATGTAGAGCACAGCATCATGGACAGTCAAGAAAAATATGTCTTTTCTGACAGTGTCATCAAAAAAGGCACCCCGTTCCAGCTGAGATATAAGGTTGTCTGAATAAAAGAAAGTCATAACAGGTTTATACAATATGAAGTATTTAAGAAATAGAAGTTAAAATACGTAGTTGCAACTGTCAGAAATCAAGTGGACAGCCAAATGAATCCATCAATTATAATTCAGTTTTGACTTTTACTTTCCGTATTTCCTTTGCACCCCACCATTTTTTGTGTCCCAATGGAGTCAGCAATGCTTATCAGTGTTACAGTTCACATATTTATTAGTGTGCATGCTACACAGACACATCTAGAGATCCCTTCTCACCTTCATTTTATTTTTTGCATGAGTGAAAGCAGAAATACTTGGATATTTACCTTGATATGAAGCAAAGTATACTCTCACATCAATTCTCTCAAACTCTTTAATTATCTAAAAAAAAAAAAAAGTTTGCAACAAGGACATCAATAAATACATCCTGGAGATGTATTTATAAGGAGAACATACATATATGTCTGTAGGTCTGTGTAATGTATAGACTCATACACTTCATTTTTTTTCTGATTGTCTTCATTCCACATAGTATATTTTGTTTATTCATCATAATTAATGTATTGCTATAGTTTGCTGTACTTAAAGATCCACTAGTCAAGTACCTGGTGCTGAAGTGGCCTATCTTCAGCTATGTAAGTGGAACTACCCATTTTACATGCACAAGCATTGCTGCCAATTAAGCATTGCTGCCATGTCATTCTGTTCTCAAAATTCCAATAATCATCTCTCCAAGTGAGACCACGTGGGCCTGATTGAGCTTTATTTCCCTCATGTATGTGTGATATGATACACTCATTCACTGGCACATGCAGATTTTTTTACACAGATTTTTCTCTCATGCAGTGCACAGATGGACCTGTCCTTGGATGAGAAAGCTACACATGGAGAGAGTCATGTCAGTGAATCCCATATTCCCATGTGCCTAGGCAGGAGGCTCATGCAAGGCACACACTGCTCCTGTATTTCACTTTGGTAAAAGACTGAGATCTACCCCTGGCTCCCTGGTGGCAGGCAAGTCTCTAAGATTAGTGTTTTCAGAGGTGATTATTAATTCTATTTCTGTTAGTTGATAAACTTGAGTCATGGTAGAGATCTGGTTTTATTGATAGGCTAAGTAGTCCCAACTGCAAAATTGAGTTAGTGAAATCATTCATCTGAACATACAAAATATCAGAAAAAAATGAAGACTGAACAATCTGGTCCTACACACTTGTAACTGAGCACCAAAAATAATGGAAATACTTGGCCTTAATCTTTACACCTCATTTTCTTCTTCCTAGGAAGAAATATAATCTCCTTATTATGTACTGTGAGTTTGAAGATTAATTAATGAATGTTGATGAAGCACTTGATACTAGCCACAGAAAATACTATAAAGAAATTAATCATTCTTCCTTCATAATTAAAATGAATTAATAAATTAAGGAATGAATAAATAAATCTAAAACTGAACTGGGATGGTAAGATGAAAGTTTTACTACCTCTGTGTTGAGTGAGCATCATCCTGTGCCCAGAATAAAGCAGGAGGCATGTGGAAAGAAAATATATAACTAGAATATTTCATAACATATAAGGGGACCACATTTTGCAGTTAATTATTTTGAGTACTTGACTATGCACCCTTCATATTTTTCTTTTAATGCATTTCTTCCCACTTAAAATACACACACCACCAATATTCTACTTCTTGCTGGTATTTTTCATATTTATATTTTCATGGTATTTTTCAACAACATACTTTTTAAAACTCAGAAATTAACTTCTGCTAACAGCTCTTGATTTATGTACTACTGACTAGTTTCATTTTCATAGAACATCAGAAAAAAAATGCCCTTACCGTTTTTATTGACCTCACAGCTACAATATCCAAGAAGGTTACTGCTCCAAAATCAAGAATGAGACTGTGGATGGGCACCTTGGGGATGTTTACTTTGACTGGGAGTTCTGAATTCCAGTCCACCTGGATCTCTACTTCTTTGGTGGGAACTTGAAGATCCTGGTTGTCTTCAGGTTCCTCATCAGTCTCAAAAGCTTCATTATTAATACCAGGCTCACTGATGATGCCATTCTAATGCACAGATAATATATGAAATATAGAATTTAATCATGGGGAAAGTCTGGGAGTTACAGAAAATACCACCCTGTGGTATCTTCTGTTGAAGGAACTGACAAGACAGACACTTGAGAGCAGTACCCCCTGCTCCCAGTCCTGGTACTGTGGTTAGCATAACTAATTCCATTTTATATGGCAAGAAGCCATTCTCTGTGGCTGAGCAGATCATGTATTTGCTCCCTTTTCCCTCTGAAAAGGTCCTTTCTCCCTGAAAGTCCTGTGAACCAATCAGACAAACCAAACTGATTTCTTCTTCCTCTCCCTACCAGCCTCAAGGCTCCTGGGCACCAGGCAGGTCTCTCCCTTCCTTGCTGGCCTTGAAGGTCCCAGGCACGTGGGCAACCAGGTGTAGCTGGTGACCCCATCAGAGAAAAGGGAAGTGTTGGTGACTCAACTTCTTTCATGTCATTTTTATATCTAGATTATGATTGTTATATTGATACATTAAACCATATATTAAGATCTCACCTGATCTGCAGGGGTTCCAGGTAGTTAGAAACTCTAAGTGAAAAGTTAGGGTCTAGGTGATTAAAACTGTAAGTTAAGTTGTATTATAAATTCTGTATGGTACTTATAAAGTGTACTACCATGTAGGAAGTCACACTTCATCTGTATTTTAAAGATGAGTACAGAGTAATTAATAATTAAACCTTAACTAAAAAGCTCCAACAGTAACCCTTTGAGAAAGAATAGAGGTAAATAATTTTAAAAAGGCCTACCTTAGTAGCTTTTAATTTTCCCTTCTTGATTAGCTTTTGTATTTTCCTCAGTGCTTTGAGTCTCTTATTGTATACCTTGACTGCATCAAATCCCACCTACAGAAAACAGACCAAAATTATTTAACTTAACTCAGTATAATTCTGAGGAAATCTCAAGGACAGTTAAGAAGCTTCCAAACCCATAACTTATCACTTACAGTGGATTTGAGGCTGCTTTTCAGTCCATCGATGTTAGCATAAAAAATTGGACTTGAAAACTTGAGAATCTTCACGCCTTCTGGTTCTATAACCTGTTGCCAAAAAATATAAGGTTAAACAGCAAAAGCCATATTTGACAATAAGAAGCAGTTTAACTATTTCAACAGTTCAACTACATATCCAATTTTAAAAAATGGCATGGATTTGTTGATGATTGAGGGGATTCAGTTTTTAGAAGCTTACAACCCCAGCATGCAAGATAGACCAACCATCTGGATGAAGATGGTTCTGAAATTTGTTATCTTTGAGCACCCCACTTCCAAATTCAAGTTTGTACAACATGAAAGGCATCACCTTTGCTTACACTGATGTGTAGACGCAAGGAAAACAATTCAGCCATGACTTACATTTTTGTAGTCCTTGACCTTCTTGTAGATGTCTGTGCCAGGAATGTTTCCAAAGCCTCCCCATGAAGGACTACCAGAAATAAAGACAGTGAAGGTAAATGTCATACATGGGCACTCACAGAACTGAAGGGATTGCTGCATACAAAGGGGCTTTGACTCCTGTCCTTTGCTTTCTAATGCCAAATTAACAGACTTGCAAAAGTGTTGAAGCTATTTTGTGTCACTGTAGTGAACAGGCCTTTATAAAAACAAGGTACTTTGATTTCAGCCTACTTAATGCACCATTTTGATTTTAAGAGATGAGTGAACAACTTGTTCAATTGGTTTTCCAAACCAGAAGAATATTTTAAAAGCAGATTAGTTCACTTGAAATTTAAAAAAACAAATTTTTTTTACACTGAAAAAAAAAAAACTGGTGGCTTTTTTCACTTCAGCTGAAATGCATTTACATTATTTTCAGATTATGTAAATCTTTTTGTCCAACCTTTTAAATTTTTATTTTAATCAGTAACAAAACCAAAATGTTTTGCAGTCTCCAGATATATATTTAACAGCCAAGGCAAATAGTTTTGAAGTTTGTAAGGCCCCATCTCCCCTTTATATTTTGGTAACATTATCTGAGTTGAATTTGGGAATTGTTTTTTGAGTCTCTTCAAATTTCATTTTTTTATAATCTACTATTGTGTAACAATTTTTACAAGGCTTTATTTTTATGCATTTGCTGACAGTGCAACTGTACCTTGGTAATGCTAGTTACCATGCTCTCTGAACTCCAAGCTGAAGGAAAGAAGTTATGTTGTAGTTTCAGATAAAAGGTCAATGAAAAATAACAAGATGACTGAATATAAGGTTCTTCAAATCCACCTTTTCTCACCATTCCACTCCCATTCTTTAAGCAGCAAAAAATCAGCCAGAAGCACTTTTTTTTCTTATTCTCATGCTTTCTCTTGCTCTTATTTTACAGCCATACAATCAGTGTTGTATAAGCAGTAAGTGAAAAGGTTATTGGCATGTGCAACATGCTGGAGTAGTATTACCTGCTAAGAGTTACTGTAATGGTCAATTCACTACAAAAGCATCTGTTTATATTTGATCTATTTTTATATTATTATACACACATCTGTTTATATTTGATCTAGAATGTTCCCGTCCCTTTTCAGAACTCAGATGCGTGGGTGCATATAAAACATATGGCTAAGCACCACCAGAGTGGCCAACATGATATGAAATACTGATCAAATAATGCAGCTTCTCTTTTATCAGTGTAATTAAATGATAACACAGAAAGAGTGTCTTGTCCTAAAAGAAACAGATTTTTTTAATTTCAAAATTTTTGTAAACCCAAGCAGATATTCTGCCACAAATCATCTTGCATTTCAGCATATTATCTTCCTTTTTCCTAATATAAAACTAAGAATTATTTCTGATACTGTATTACTTACAACTGAACTCTCAGCACAACTGTCAGCAATCCAAACAAAAGGCCAGCAAGTAATCCCAAATCAAGTCCCAGAATGATGGATGCTATACATGTAAAAACCCAGATCATCTGGAGAAAAAATAACAAATGTAAAGTATTTTCATTTTAACATATGACTCGTGGTCATGCTAAAGAAACACTAGACCAGACAACATGAGAAGCATATTTTAACTTTGAAGCTGATTGTAGCACACTAGCAATCTGCTGAATTCCATACAAAAGTCTTCTTCTTCCTCCAAGATGCTTTCATCCATCATTAACTTATTAGGCATAGTTAGCTTTTTAGGAAATAAGGGAGTTTTCAACATAACAGTATTTTTTAAGGATCTGACTCCTTTGGTGAAATTGAAGGAGACATAGTTAAACATTGCATTTACTTATTTCTGATGATGGCAATCTTTGTTAATCTTTCTTAAATCTGGAAAGAGTTTTTATTTTACCAAGATGTAAAATATGTAAGGTGCCCCACATGCAGACATATAGGGAAGGAAGGGGATTCCTCAGTGACATTTAAGAATCAGAAAGAACTGTTGCAAAGAGAGGTATTTCATATTAACAGGTTGATGGCACTTCTCTAAGATCCCCACTGAATATTCAGGCAGAACAGTTGAAGTGCACTCCTCATTTCTTTCCTACATCACTGCTCATGCAGTAGACTCAAATTTTTTTAAAAGCTGAGTGCTTGCACTTTTCACTGAAGTCAGTGGGATCTTTTGTCTATAAATCAGTAAATGATGGACTAAAATATCTGAGATCTGTCTGAGACAGGTAATGCCCAATAACACTAACTGTAAAATCTAAGCACAGTAATGGGAAAAATGTCTTTCATGCAATCTTTTCCTGCTCTAAGAGCCACAGTGAAGGTCTGTTCCACAGAATACACAGTGTGAAATGTGAGCAAGTACCCTGAGATATGGTTAGAGTGGTTCATAAGAAAAGTCTCTTCATACATCCCTTAGCATGCCAAATGAATCCACATCCTAGCTGGGATTAGTCTTACCACAACAACAACAACAAAAAAAAACAAAAAAAAAACACCCAAAAACAAACAAAAAAACACTTTTCCTGAGAACTATCTGAGATTATTCAGGCAAATGGGATGTTCATGTGGTAACAACAAAAATATATGTACATGAATTAAGGAAAGGTCTGACTCATTTAACAGTGCAAAAGATAAAATCAGAATGGTAAAGGTGGCAGCAGGCCATCTGCTTTTCAAGCCATATCAACACAAGATTGCTGTATACTATGGGAATGGCTATGAAGGAGTTATCAATACACACAAATACCCTGACTGGCACCTATGCAGCAGGGTTTAGGAAGTAAAGAAGAATACTGACCTTAAAATGGGGAATTTTTTACTGACCTAATGGCATTTGCATTTTGAGGATACACATAAAAGTTTTCTGATGTTAACTCCTCAAAATTCTGCTTATGTGGTAGTTAAGAGAAACTTGGATGTCATTAAAAGGTAAAAAACCCAAAACTGGACAAAAACATTCAGGAGGAAAAAAAATCAGGTTACTTACAGCATCCACTTTATTCTGTCTCCATAGACGGGGAACATCAAACACTTGCATGAACATCCCTTTCAAGTTAGCTATGACTACAGCTGCCAACACAGACTGTGAAGAAAAATAACAAAAAAGTGGTATTCAGAAGCAAAGATACATACTAAAATAGTGCTCAACGTGACACACTACAAACCACAGCCCTGTCTGGAATCAGATACCACAGTTTAAAGAGGTATATTAATCTTGCCCATCATGGTTGAACATTTGGATCTGATGTGGCTGTGCTGCAGAAGAGTACAATACCTTTTGTAAGGGCTCTAGCAATTTCCCCAGGGCAACAATAGAAATCAAAACGATCCCAGCTGAGATTATACCAGCAACCTGCAAAGAACAGTGTTTACAGGAAATGAATTTATTATGATTCTATCATCTGTTTCTAGGATTACAAAGAAAAAAGTACAAACAGCTGCACATTACATTTCTTTAGGAACAGGGAGACCTGCCAAAGTGCCATTGTGTTTAGGCATATGTGGGCAACCATTATGCACTTCAGCTAACACAGAGGGAATTCAATTAAACAGGAAGTCTAAACAAACACAAGGTAGTAGCTCTTGAGGGGTTATGTTACAAAGACAGTCAAAGACAGAATGGAGCAGTCTGTGTGTAAGCTGGAATAGGAGCTGCTGGATAACCTGTAGTTTTTCACTGTTAAGAACTACACAGCTATAGTTTGGTAAAATAGTTTACACAACATTATGAAGATGTTCCATGGCTGATGGTGAATGGCAAATGGCAGAGCTGCTCAGGCCAGCACATGGGAGCTTAAAGATATCATAGCCAGCTGGGAGAGATTTCCTCCCACATCCTACTGTGATAAACTCAGTCCTTTAATTGGAAATTAAATTCTGGGGAACTAGAGTTAAAAGATTTCTGACCCCTAAGGTAACTCATGCTATGTAAAACTTGATTGCCCTCTTCTGGCAGAGCTACAAAAATTATTCACTATTAGAGCCCAGCTAAGACAGCCATGGCTTTCCATGTGCCAGCAACACAATCATTTTAGGACTATTTTCATCTCACGGTGCACTACACAAAATTAAATTTACTTCTGCACACTATTAGTAAGAAGAGGTCATTACCTGAGTCTTTCCACCAGTACTTTCTTGGACTGCAGTCCGTGAAAGAGCAGTAGTTGCAACAAAACAAGAAAAGGCACCTGAAAAAATGTTGCTGAATCCAAAGGCAATAAATTCCTGAAAGATAATTGGACAATGCTGTAAAAAAAGATGCCTGAAGACAGTTTTTCAATGGAGAAAGACAACAGTTTCTGCAATAGTTGATAAAGTAGGTAGCACAATAATATTAAGAAGAGTATGAACTAGTAACAGCTGTTAAATGTTTACACAAATGCCTCTTGTGCCAGTGCAGCTACCTCTGTTTGGAAACCAACACAAAGAAGTTGGTGCACTCCCCCTGAAGTGGACATACTTGTCTGAGTACAAATATGTTTAAAGTTTATTTCTATCAATGCTACCAAAACTAATGTTTCTAAGAATTACACTGGAATAATCAAGAAATGGGTACTAGAATAAATTTAACTCCCAGGTATCACAAGCTAAACAAGTTTATTGTACTAAACTCAGTACAATAGTCTGAGTTTAGACAAGACTTTAACTAATGCAAAGCATTGTATTAGTAGTAGAACTATTAAGGAACTTTGCAATAACACACAATTTCACTGAAATTCTAGTTTGCTAAGTCAGAAGTTTTTCACTCTAAGCATCTCAATGAACTCACGCTGAGTCTCAGGCAGCATTCTCATAGAGTTGCCCCAGGGACACAGATGCTGGCACCTACTGATGCTAGTTGTTCTGCTCAAGTTACAAGGACCCTGGGAGCTTTATGTCCTGGGATCTGGGCCATTCCTCTCCTGGGAAATAAAGAATTTGGGAGCTGTCTGCAACCAACCCCATATAATTGACAGAAACATTGTTTTCACCAAGCTGACACAGGCACAAGAGCTTTTCACTCACAGCAAACTTTTTAAAATATAATTTTTGATTTTGGCTGTCTCCCTTCTTTTGTACAAAATTAAATTTCCTGTAAATTTTCATTTTGCTCCAACCATAAGAGCAAGAACAGACCTAAATGATTCATGCCTACTCCCATGTAACCACTGTGATCGGTGAGAAATTATTGGAGGTATAGTTCCTAGTGTTCTTAGGTGTTAATGATCTGCATCTATGAAGACAATATAGACACTGGTAGATAATAGTATCAACCTGTCCTTCAAAAATATTTTACTACCTGCTATTGTGATGTTATTTTACCGTTCTCCAGATCAACTAAACTATTTGCCCATTATCCTGAGCTGCATTTAACCTTTGCTACATGGAAAATTCACAATATAGTACCAAAATGAAGGCACTCTGCTTTTATAAACTAATTCTTCTACTACAATATTTAATCAGTATCTTTGAAGCACACCACTGCTGGCAGAACAACATATTCAACAAAGAACAGCATAAACAGCACTTCTAGGATTATGTATTATTCTTTGAGATTTATTAAACTGAAAAGTTGGTGCATTTTGGTCAACTTTAAGACCAAGTGTTACCAGATATGACCTTTAAGGATTGTCAACTGACAAACAGAAGCATAATTTTCTTATACACAGCAAAACAGTGTTTCTAAAGTCAAACTTTATGTAATCCATTAGTACTAAAATAAAGGATTCATTAACAAAATACTCATCTATTTGTTGTAGTGAGGGCATTTTCTAATATGCTCAAAGGATAAAATCAAATATTAGCGTAGATGCAAGATGAGGAAGCTTTCTGACATTTTCATTCTACACCATGGGCAAGCAACATAACTCCCAGTGAGGACATTGAACAAATGCAGGAATCCTGTAAGAGCTTGTGATGCACAGCTGATGTCACATTCTAGCTCTGTGCCCCTAGAAACTGCTTAAAGCAGTTCAGCCATTTAGTGCACACAGCTACTCCAGCACGTTCCTGTGCTGGTAGGCACTAACTTGTGTGAAGCTGCAGGGCTGATCTGTTAGGTTACAAGTGTAGTTATATTGATGTAACTGGTGTCATGCTGAGAAGTACAATAATTTATTAAATGTAAAGTTCAGCTGATTCAAATCCTGCATGAAGACTAAGCCTAAATAAAGCTGTCCAGAACAACTTCTTAGCTTGACATTGCCTTCATCTGCCCAAGCAGCCCACCTCAAAATATGCCTTACAAGTGGAAATGGAAAGTAGGTTGCTAGGACATGTCAACTTGACATCACCAGAAAATTCCCCTATACAGTGCTCAGCCCTTTCAGAGCTACTGCAGTAACTAAACCAATACAGAAGGAATGAAATAGTGTGAAAAGCCCATACTGAATCTAGATCAGGCTCATCTCTATGTGGCCATTTCAGCTAATTTTTTTTCAAGAGTTGAAAGAATTTCTCCTGTCAGACTTCAGTGCTTGTCTCAATATGTGCACGAATGGTGTTTCTTTCATTTGGCTACATAAGTCAGCATGTTTTACCTCAATTAAAATTAATTAATGCAAATTTACATTAATTAAAATCAATACATTAAAATTACTACGTTTATAAACTGTTTTGGTTATACATACCTGGTTTCCATCAATAGCATAGTCATACTTGGTTGCATACACCTTCCCCACAGACACGGCAATAGCATAAGCAACAATAGCAATGGAAAAGGAGGCTGCAATCATCTGGGAAAACAGGCTGACATTTGGAGGCTCAGGAGGCAAAAATCTAGCATTTAGAAGATATATTGGTGTTACCAACTTTGATTGAATTCTATTCTTACCAAAACTGTCAAGGAGTTTGAGGCAGAGGCATACAGGTTGCTTATAATATGAAGTGTAATGTTTCAAGTTAATAAAAAGGTGGAAACAGCCCATTGACATACAGAACACGCTTATCTAGCTCACCCCAGCCCAAATCCTGATGCTATTAGTCAGCAACAAAGTTACCATTGTTCTCAGCATGACTGAGATTTGGCCTTATGATAGCAAAGTGAAAAACTACATTTTTTGAAGCATCGAATAAAGAATTTATTGAATAGTATGATGAATTACATAAATATGTTAATGCCACTGCATACTATTGTTAACATACTTCTTCAGTAAGATCTCAGAAGCATTTTATCCCCTACTGTGTTTCCACAAATTTTAATTAATTAAGCCCTGAATACTAAATGGAATGTGAAGGTTACTACTGTGAGTGCTCTGAATCTTTCAAGTGGAAGTCTCTATGAGTGTAATCCTCAACATCCTTGCTTCTATGAGTATGGAAGTGACAAAGTTGATTGGGACAACAGTAGCAGCATGAATATGAACTGCAGTGGGATAACTCAGTATTAGAGAAATTAAATCTATGCAAAATTTCTTTACTAAAAATTGTTATTTTTAAAAACCATTTTCCATAGTCCTATAGTCACTTCATGAGCAGAAGCAATTAATTTTCAGATAGACTTCATGAATTAGATGGACATTCCTAAGCCCATTTTACAGAAGGAAAGCTAGGCAACACATTTAGGTGGCATAACTGATAGAGCCAGAAGTAAAACTCAGAAAATTTCCAGATCTGAGTTCTAAACTCAGGTTACAGCTCTCAATGTTTCTTTTATGCATTTTCTCTTACTACAGTCATTTTTAGCCAATTAAAATAATACCTTTTTCCCACAAAACAAAGACACTCACCCTCTTGGAATGCTCTTAACAATGCCTGCATTGTATTTTTTTTCCAAGTCGGCAGCATATGAAATGCCAGTGGCTACTATGGTCTGTAATAAAATCAAACAACAGTTTTAAGACTTAAAAAGAGTTCCTGTCTTCCTGTAGCTAGACCCATCCATTTTATCTGTTTTAAGCTTTTGTTATGCCCCTTTGCTTACCACAATAACTTCTATTGGTATAGGTATAGGTATCTTGTGTTTGAACCGATCATTTATTTCTTTAACTACCATGCAGACAAAAATGGTGAGGAGTCCAGCAACAAGATCTGCAATGTTGGTGGTCCCAATTTTTTCAAATGTTTCAACAAGAGTCTGAAAAATAAAAATGACAGCATAAAACATGCCCATGTCCACTTGAAGGATGTGCAAATACTCATGAGATGATCCAAATACATAGGGTTTTGGGGAAGGCCAAGCAACTTCATTCAAGCCTGGAGAAGCCTGAGGAAAATGTTTTGTCAAGATGCTATCAGTAAATGGATTTAATAGTGAATTTAATGGAAAAAGCATAACTGCAAGACTTGTGCTCACAAGGGACTTCTACTTCCCAATTTTTAGTCAATTAATACTACATAAAAAGAGCTAACTCTCTACCTGTGTTTTACCTCTACCTGTATCAGAGCAAGGAAGGGAAGATCTGGAGCTTCTTCACTTTGACAAATAGCAAGGGAGATCCTCATTTTTCTAAAGAGGAAAATGTCTGTGCCTTACATGGTTCCTATTTCCACTGCTGACAAACAGAGAATGAGTGTGAACAGACAGGTCCTACCAGGCTGAGCAGAATCCTACACTTCAGAAAAGCAGCAGAAAACTTCACTCTACAGTAAATTAACCCTCCCAGCAGAGTTCAGCCCCAGCCTGGAGCACTCACAACTGGGCTGCAATAGGCAGCTCCCTTCTCTACCCTTGCTTGATCCTATTGTTTATTACAAGTTATTGTACAGAGAAAGCATGAAGGGATGATTACAGAAAAGTCACAAATATTCCTCTGTCCTCCTCCTAAGCACCACTTGCCTCCTGTCTCCAAGAAAATGTAATTATCCCATGCATAGTGAAGTAGCTGTAGTAGAACGATCTGGTAGAAAAGGGGCCATAAACAGACTTCTTGCATCCTGGTCAGCTCCCCCAGTAATGAGCTTTTTGTTCAAACATAAGAGGAGGTTTGCTGCAGCAGCACTCCCACCCTTCTGAACAGACTTTGGTTTGGAAATACAACATCTAAGTGCTTAATTGGCTATGTTTTCTAAGCTGAAGAAGCCTTCCTGAAACACTGAATCTGACGCCCTCCCTTGGTTGACTGAAGCCATTTTTTGCCCATTCTACTGTTTACCACAGATCCCATAAGAATGGCTGAGCCCCTCTTGCACTGCTTCACTTCACAGTAACTTCCTAACTTTGGCTGCAGATTCTGCTAATGTTGGAAGCTTGGTATTGCAGTTTGTTAAACACTACTGAAGCAAGTCCAAAACTTGCTGAAGCAGACACAGCAAATCACTGGTTGAGCAGACCAGAAATAACAATTTCTTTGGTCTACATGCACCTGCAAACACATTGACCTGGCTCACCTGCAAGAACACAGAAGCTTTGAACTTTAACCTAAAAAGTCAGCATCACGCTCAGCCTTGCTGGAGCTGGAAGAACCATATAGTCTTTTCAAAAAGTGTATTATACTAAATACCATTCATTCAATAAACAAACAGATGAAAAAAATTCTGGATTAACAAGTCCATCATTCTGCCAAGTCTGCTGTAAGGTCTATTATACAGTAAGTACTTTGTCTCATCTAACTTTCCTTGCTCTGAGGGGAAGAGTTTTCATTAGTTCTGAAAAGACCCATAAGATAATAATTTTTTACCCACACAAATAGTTCACGAGATCTCTTTTTAAATTTTTTTCCTTGCTGTTTATAGTTATATTATCATCCCATTATTGTTAATCTACATGTCTGCTGTATTTTTCCTAGTCTGGTTGCCAGAGCTGGCATGTAAAATCTCCAAATACATTTTTTTCTCCTAAAATAGCCTGTTTTAGAAATCTGCTATTCTACGATGAAGTGCTGCAGAACATCTAAAATACTATGAACCTGGAGAGTTTCATGCTGAAGTCAGTGACACAACTCTGAACAATTTTCCTGGGAAAGGATACTATTCTGTAGTACAAGACCTCTAGGAATTCAGTATTTCTGTAATGCAGCCAAAACATTTCTCCATTTGAGCATTTTCTATAAAATCAACAAATGGAGTTGCAACAGTCAGCCTCACATTTGCTAACCAATAGGTACCTGGCCAAAGGGTGGGAATCTCTATCCTTTAGGAGTTCACATGCATGGCTACAGTGCGAAATGGAGAACTGTGCCCTTTACCAGAATGACCTGCTGGTTTAAGTGCAAAGAGCCTTGGGAGATGACCTGACAGGGTTAATAAATTATCAAATGTCCTTCACAATAAGTGAGAAAGCAAGGGATGGGACAAGAAGTGTTAAAGTGTTTTGGTTGGCATTTAAACTTCATGTGAAAAAGTGCTCTGTCTGAAGAAGACTTCAAGATGGCAATTTTGGGGAACCCCAAAGGCAGCTATTTAGAACCCCACAGCTAAAAATGAACAGCTGCAGACCTTCATGAAAAGGAGAACTGAAGGAATGCCCGATACCATATATACCATTATATACTATATACTATATACAGTATACATATATATGCTATACACTATATACATATATACTATACCATATTACCACCATATATATGAACCATCCCTGTGTGAAATGGAAGCAGAAGATAAGCAATTATATAAAAATATCTGTCATAAAACCAAAGCAGATTAGAAGGGCATACTTACATATATTATGGAAAGGACACCATTATAATTTTTAGTTGAAACATTCAGAACTATTTTCAGTTGTGACACAAGCACTTGAAAAGCAGCTGCAGTTGTGAATCCCCCAACTAATGGATCTGCAAGGTACCTCACAATGAAACCAATCTGGAGAACTCCAAATATAACCTAGAAAAATCATGAAGAATAACAGGATTATAACATTATCATGTTAAATAACAAAAAGGTACACTTCTATTTGGAGATTTCTTATGCTTTGTTTTCTCTCTTTGTTGATGCAGAGTCTTAGGACCATCTTTCCCCCATTTCAGCTTAGTGTAGATTAGTATTGTCCATCCAATGAAATAAAGGAGACCTGAAGAAATGTGTGAAAGAAGCTCCTTAATTACTAATTACTTAATTTCTAAGTAATGCATGAAACTAAGTACTCAGTTTCATGCAGGTCTTCTGGTCTGCAATGGCAGGGCTATTCTGCTCTCTGTGCTCCCAGTCATGCTGGCAGAGACTCTACACAGGATAAGAAGCTCTTAAAAGTTTGTGATAACTTTCATTCATTTTTGTGTTTTACTACAGGAAAATGTCTGACTGCCATAGTAGGCATTTTTCTGCCATTAACATTAAAGCAGTGTCAACCTTGTGTCTTCAAGTCAACTATTTTACCTGTAAAATTCCAACCAGGAATGTGAGAGTGCTTGCAATCAGCACTCTCTGGGCATCTCTGGATTCAGTGTCTATCAGTGCTCCTGTGACATTAAACCCTGTAGCATTACTGCCTTCTATGAGAAAATTCTCATCTGGGGCCATGCTCAATACAACAGATCCCACCATCAAACTGACTACTGGGAATGGACCTGTAATGACAAACAGAACACACTGAAGTTCAACAAACATTGAAAAACCAAAAAAATTTATCAGACTAGACAAGAAACTCTAGGTCAGAAAAGCCGTGTAATTTTGTAATTGGGGTACATTGGTGGTATTAAGGGGCCAAGAGACAGAGGCACTGCATACAGGAGACAAAAATACTGCACCTTCTTTAAATACTGCTCCTTCTTTAAATAACTTATGTTGTACATGCAGATACAAGTGCAGTTTCATGCTTTGCTTGAGCAAATTTAGGGCTGTACCAAGGCCAAAAGGGGCAACATGTTCAACATGCTCCAACCATCTCCCTTGTATCAGCATCACAATCAGACAACACAGATCACCAATCCAGGTGAAAGCAACATTTATTTCTTTAAGTTTTAGGGTTTCTTTGTTTGCCTGTGCTTTTTTTGGTTGGTTTGTTTTTTGGTTTTTTTGTCATGGTTAGTTTTCAGCTGATCCAGCGTGCCACATGACCAGGGTTCCCAACACCACAGTTGTGGCAGGAACATGATCCAATGGGTAGGATCACATCTTTTGGCAGTATTGTGCTATTACATTGGCTAAAGATGACTGAAACTATACTTTGGAAAAGATATAGAGAAAGTGATCATTGTGTCAGCAAAACACAATCTAAAAGTAATCATATTTGTTGCAGTTATTTACTAAAATTATGAGGAAAAGGAAAATGTCAAAACATGTCTTAAAGAAGATTAAGTTAATTTTACAGATACCTTAAAGGACACTTCATGAATAAGAGCATTGGGAAAAGTGTAAAAAAAGGAGTGTTCAATAGTCTAGGAAGTAGGAATGCCACCATAAGTTGACATAACAAGTCAGATCTGGATAGCAAATGTGAGCTACTTGGCAGGGTAGGAAGAGGCTAACAAAGTTGAGAAAACATACAAAGACTTTTGATGCAGCAGAGAAGAAAGCTGATGAAAAAGTGTAGTATCATGCCAAAGCTCTGGCAGGGGAAAACAATGTGTTCTTGGTAGATAGGAACAAGAAAAGACTAGATTTTGCTAGAATGAAGAAAAAGGCACTTCAGTGTTCAAGCTGTAAGAAGAATTTTAAATGTGAGAACTGATAGGAAACAAACCTCATATTCTAAAGAAAGTATTCAGAAAGAGTCAACAAAGTTTACCCATAGCCTTGATGTGAGGACCTACAGTGAGGCTGGAGTGGATACACAAGTTCTGGGTCTCCACGACAGGCAAGAAGAAGATACTGTCCACAGTAATGAAAAAAGGATGCAGCAAATAAGGCTTGCAGAGAAGACTAAAAGAGCTCTGTTTTAGCCATCTCGAGCTTCAGCTGATACACAAAATGTTTGTCATTCATACTGCTTACTGAGGCCTTGATCTGGTAATTTCTTGCACAGAGTGTAGCCAAAGACAAGATTTAAACTTCAGCACAAATTCAAGCAAAAAGCAGTGGCTTACCTAAAGTCAGCTATTATGCACAATTGCCTGTATAAAGAATAAATAAGCCTTAATTTCCCAAGATCCACCAATATTAATATTTACCATAGCCAATTTGTTTCAGAAAGTACTTATATTGTATGAAATATGAATGTCTGCAGTAAGGATTAACACTGAAATAGATAATTCACTGTAACTTGAACACATGCAGTTACCAACTGAGATGTGCCTTGATGTTCCCAGGAAAAAGTATGTCAGGATGGGGAAAAAGGCAGAATAGAGACCAAATCCAACAGGGACTGCAACCAGCAAAGCATATGCCAAACCTGAAATGATAGATCATCAAAAATATCATATTTAAAATCTCTCAGCAATCTTTTCTAGATTAGACTTTCAGAAAGATTTACTGCTGTAGTCCAGATGCAATTTAGAATATGTTTTGTCTTGTAAGTCAGTTGCAGGCACACATGTGAGTGAGTATCAATGACTGTAATTGAGTGTATATCCCATGCTGGTAGCTGAGTGAGTGAGTAAGTACTTAAAGATGTTCCCATGTTTGCACAGGTAGCCTCAGACACAGGCTGAGATAAAAACCTAGGTGGATAACATTGCTGCAAGCTTCTTGAGAGAAAAGGAGGATATGTGGAGGTTCTAGTTTCAGACAGAAATTTCAAGCACAAGTCTCTGAGTTATTGCACAACAAATCCACTTCAGTATCTTCAGCTCTTGTGAAAATAGGGCCGCTTCTTTTCCCAGTAAAAACTAATCTACCAATAGTAAGTCACATAAATTTGAGAGTCTTGGTTCTTCTTCCTTTGCATACCTGTGCAAGCTGTCAAACCCAGCAAGCAATAAAAAAAAATTGCCTTCAAAATCAAATCCCAGTTAGCCAGAGTTCTCCTTCAAAGACTCTCCAAAACCTGTCAGAGTATGACAAGTCCTGAAGTCCTGCTCACATTACTGTGACTGATTGAAGGACTGCAAGCAACACACTTAGTTGCTGGGAATTAGGGACTTCAGGGACTTCAAGATCCCAACATGTTTTAGAAAATATTTTGGCCAATTTTTCCTGTAATTTATGTTCTAAAATTTCAGACTTTTTTTTTTTAATTATAGCTAGGTGTAGATTTGCATTAATTTGGGTTTTTTCAATTTTTTTCCTACCTTTTTCTTTTTTTAATGTATAGGTGGGAGACCAGACAGTATATTTTAAAAAATTGGTTTTACAAATAGATTCTAATTAAGATTAAATCAGGGCACTGAAAAAAAATAAGGTTATAGTATGAGCACAATAGCTGTTATAAGTAATATGAAATTCATATAAGTCTAGCCCAGTTCATTTTAAAAAGGCACAGGGATCATGTAACCTTCAGCAAAGATCTTCCAGCTCTGACACTTTCTTTGGGAAAGAATCTCTCTCTTTATTTCTCAGGTCACCCCCTGCCTGGAGCAGAAGTTTGTAATGCTTTTTTTCTGCCAGTCTCTGCCTTCCTAGCATGCTCCAAGGGAACAGACAGGAGAGAATACTTGTGTCTAATCGGGAATGCGTAAACTGCTTTCTTTGTTCCCAGTGTAAATCTTCATCCCCTTCCGCAAACACTTAAATTCCATTGAGGGAAAGTGTGGGGTTGACACAGCTAGTTTTGCCTGCTGCAGTCCCAAAAAAACTGTGAAAATAGCGTAAGAACTCTAGTGAGATTAAATTACTGGATGTATCAGGGTTATAGTCAGTCTTGTCTTAGACGGGTGCTGCCTCAGGCAGGATGGTTCTGCTCTCTGAGTCTTCCTTAAGCAGCTTATTTGAACTAATTTCTGTTTATTTCTGACACTTTCCTATTTGTTCATCTACCGAAGGCTTTACTAACAAATGGAATAAGGAAGTAAGGGAAACTTAATATTGCAAGCCATGTACTCTTGGAAATATCCATCAAGTTCAACTTTTAGAAAAATATGAATACATCACCACCTCCTTGAGGATTGTCTTCTGCAGAGACCTGAACAACCTAATGAGATGAATTTTAAAGAGGAGTAGATATCAGGGTTGCATTATTTTAGGGAAATAACTAGATTTTTGTAGGCAGTTGCAGAAGAACTATAGGCTTAGACAACCAAGAAAGAGAAATAAGACGACACAACCTATTTGATTTATCGCAATGTCATTAAAATTTTAAATATCAAAATAAATACTCTTTGAGTAAAATGCCCGGAAGAAAAGTTAAATACATCCTTATAGCACATCACAGGGAATTTAAATCTTCTAGCCAAGGAAAGAAAAAGGAATAAATTAAGACCATCAATTATTTATTGCAAAATAATACCTAATATCTAGTATTAAATAACAAGTCTCAGATTTGTAATTCCATCTGCATAACGTCCCGGTGTTCAGCCGGCTCCCTTATAGGGACGTGGTGGGGAGCGTGCCTGGCTTTACCTTGCAGGGTGGCAACGAGGCCGGTGCTGAGCCCCGAGATGATGTCGCTGATCAGCCACTCTTTCACCCGGTAGTTGGGCAGCCACTCCAGGATGGGCAGAAAGGACTTGGCGATCTGAAAGGCCCTTTTCCTTGAACATCTGCGAGAAAACAAGGGATGAACACACCCCACGGAGCTGCAACTGCAGCGCCCCAAGAAGCCCAAAGTGACAGCTGAGCTGATGCACATTTAAACGTAAGGGGCAGCGGCTGTCACAGCCCTGTCTTCCAGACAGGGACGGGGCACGCTCCGCTGTCAAAAGCGCGTTCCCTGAAGAAGCGCGCCGCGGGCAGCAGCGGGAGCAGGGAGCAGGGATGTGTCCGCTGGCAGTGCGGCGTGCGGGGCACTCCATCCCTGGGCGGGTGGGGTTTGGGGGCACCGGGACAGCGCGCCCTGCGGCTCCCCCGGCTCGCTCCCGCCGCTCGGACCCACCTGCAGGCCGCCTGCGCCCGCTCGCGGAGCGTGGGCGGCAGCGCCGGCCGCCGCTCGTTCTCCTCCTGGAAGCCGGGCTCGCTGTAGATGGGCCGCGCCACCACGTAGTGGCTGAGCTCGGCCGGCGGCTCGCTCGCCCGCCCGCCCGCGGCCATGGCCCCGCCTGAGCCGGCGGGCGGCGAGCGCGGCCCCCCCTGCCGGCCCCACAGCGCTGTCCGCGTCCTGAACCGCGGCTCCGACGGCTCTGCCCGCGCCCGCTCCCCGGCCTGGGGCAGGGCGAGCCGGCCCCGCCGCAGCCGCGTTTATACGGCCGCCCACGGCCCGACGCTTTATTTACGGGGAAACAGAGAGACCCGGCTCCGGGCCGGCCCGGGCGACGCCTCCATCCGCCCTCCCCCCGCCGCCCCGGTGCCCCCTCGGCAGCCCTGCTCCGGCCCGAGCGACCGCCCCGGCAGCGCCCGTCCCCTCGGGCGGGGGCTGCACTTCAAAGGCGGCGGCCCGCGGGCAGGCGTCGGGGAATGGCTGCGGGGCGTGCGGAGCGGGGCTTGCCGCACGCACACGAACCCGGCCGGCAGGTGATGGCCTCTGCCCCTCACCTGCTGCCCCCAGAGCCACCTGCCCGCCGGCGGCCGGCCAGAGTGCTCGCTGTTAAGGCGAGCCCGAGGGAGGGAGATAGCACCAGCCACTCTCGCGCACTGCTTGGCCCGCACGGAAGCCTCCTTGGAGTTCCCAAACCCCTGCTGCATCCCATGACCCAAGTTCTGGGAGTCGTCTCCATGCATAGATATAAATGCCTAACAAACAGCACCTGCTCTCCAAACCACCCCGAGCTCACGCAGGAGCCTCGGTGGGAAGCAGTGGTTCAGGCCCCACAGGCTCTTTGTGTCACACCTGAAAGGAGAGAAGGTGGCCCAGGGCTGCAGCTTCTGGTTTGCTGAAAGAGGCTCGTAGGGAATGAGTTTCTTGACAGTCCCGCTGTAATTTAGGATTACAGATAGGACTGGGGCTGAAAAGGTCAGTCCTGCATGCTGCATTCTGCTGGCTACATTTCAGCTCTCCTACCTTACGTACGGAAGACACTTAGCACAGATCTTGCAGGAGTGAAGCAAAGCATGTGCCCTCCTCACCTGGGAGACTTCCTGAAGGAAGAATCAGTGCCAGTGTTTCAGCCAACACCAAAGAGGTGCTCAGGCACACACTGAGGGTACAGCATCAAGCAAAGTATTTGTTCAATGAACTACTCAGGCATGGAGTTGGTTTCAAAGCAATTAAGTACAGTCCTAACTTCATTTTTAGTAAGTGTTCCATTTAGTAAGTGTTCCATTACTAAAATGGAAAGAAGCTATTTGCTGAAGTATTTTTTGTAGGGTCAACACAATTCAGGTTTCCTAATTCAGCAACTGGCTTCCCCTCTGCTGCACTGTAAGGAAATCTGGGTGAACTGCTGAATTGTTTTGATGATTGAGCGATGTTGTATCCAGCAGTGAAGCAGCCAGCCTCCCAAAACAAGTCCCAGCCTTTTGTAGAAGCCTGTAAGCATGGCACTCGAGTCAGTAGAAGCTGCCTTGTTCCAGAGGAGCAAGGAAAGTGGTCTGAAGTAAATGCTACTTAATCCAGAGTAGGAAAGCTTTCAGATTTTCTCATTAGCAGACAACAGTATGGGGAAATAGATGTAATATTGGAAAAGACATATTAGATATATGTCTAAAGTCTTTATGCCTAAAGCACATACTGAAAACTGAGCTAGCATCAAACCTGAGTAATGTATTAGTTTAGAATCCACTCCAGATAAAAATGGAGCACCATGAAAAGCAGTTTTGAAAATTAACTTTAAAAAGCTGCTGTGGTAACATTATCTTAGTTCTAAAATGAATACAAGTTAGTATTAATTAGTTAACAAATACTTAGTTCTAAATTAGTTAATAAATACTTAGCTGTAAAATCAATACAATTAATGCCAAATTAATACAATACAAAGACAATTAAATTACTTCAGCAGGCATAATGGCTTCTAGGCTAATCATAGAAGCAAAGGGCAACAGCAAAATCATTTGCAGGACCCAATGTAGATGCCCTACACTTACCACTGAAACTCAGTTTTCAGGACTGCCTGTGTATAACATCTTATTTTCTCCTAGAATATCCACAAAACTACATTTATCTTTTTACTTACATGAGTAGGATTTTAGAGGAGAAGTGCTTGATATCAAGAGGAAAAGACATAGTACTGAACAAGTAATTAACACAGGAAGGGTGCAGTCAGTAGAATCTGAATTGACTGTAACTCACAGTCCTTGCAAATTTGTTTCCTGCAGCACATCTGCCTGAACAGCACTCCAAGCTTCAGCACCTCAGGTGATGAGATGTGGTAGGAGCACCTGCAGATGATGTATAGATGAGAACTCTGTAGGACCATAAATATTGGCAGGGCAGAAGTATGCAAGTTCAAGGACAAGAGGTTTCAAGGAAAAAAAAATCATTTCCATCTGTGTAACACAACGCATTTACCAGAATTGGAAAATACAATTATTTGAGGAAGAAGCTAAAGACTGTAAACCCTAGCTCAGAATGGATCCCATACACAGAGAAACATCTGTGTCAAATCAGATGCAACGTGTTTCTGAACTGTGATGTTGCTGACCCCACTCAGGATGCATCTCCTTTCCTTTTACCTTTCAAGCCAGAAGGCAGGTTCTTAGTTTTTCATTTTTCAACTTTAGCTTTTTTATTTAGTTGTTTTTGGTTTTTTGGTTTTTTGTTGTTTTTTTTTTTTTTTTTTTTTTTTTTTTTTTTTTGGGGAAGGGTGTTCAGGTGTTTTTTAGCTTGAAATCTGCACCAGTCTTCTGATTTTTTTGTTTACCTTATTATTTGCTATGATTTTCTAATTAGTTCATGTTCACTTTGTACTTGGTATGAAACAAACAAACAACCTAGGACAGATACACAGCCTGTTTCCAAGACCCCTACTTCACTGTATGCTCTGTTTCCTTAGACCTCTAATGCCCACGTCATGTCTGGAGAAGAATCAAAGCCTAAGATTTGTCCTTACTGGCCAAGAATAACAGCTTCTCTCTTCCTTCCTCTCACACTGTCCATTCCATACCCTCTTAAACTCACAAAGAAAGGAGTAGTTTAGCACCTTCTTCTTCCATAGTCACAGGAACAGGGAATTAAACCTCATGCTTAGTAAGATGCAGCATATGGTCTCACCACCTAGGTGAGAAGTTATTACACTATCAGCAAAACACAATTATCACCAAAGCTACTGCCTCTTCTGGCTGTGTTTTCAAGAACAAATCGAATCAGGCTACACAGACAGTCTGACCTCATGCAGCAGGATAAAGGGAGCAACAGCTTTTTATGTCAAGAGTCTTGCAGACATTCTTTTGACAGCAGTAATTGGTGTCCAATTTCCAGGCAAATTTGAGAGATCCTTCCCATATTCATGCTCCCTGGCAGCTGGTTTTGGCATCTCCTCCCTTCCAACAGCCACTAATGTCTAACTCCTACTAGTCACTAAACCCTGGTGCACCCAAGTATGTTTGAGAATTCAGACATCCCAGAGGTGCTTCATGCAGACCAAGACCACCGTCACACAGTCCAGCAGGGAATCTTTTAGCATGTATAGTCCAGGGCTGTACAGTCTGCTTCCCTCTCTGCTTAGCTCTCCCAAAGCTAGAGATAGAATAGCAAAATCCTTTCAGGGCACTTGCCCTTGCAGGTGGTAGAAAAACTTCCTTTGGACCACAGCTGCATTTCTACAAAACTAGAGGGACTCTTGTTTTCCTCACACCTTGCAATGCTTGTCCCTATTTGTACATTACCTCATAAACAAAGCACGAGTGTTACATTTTATAATAGAAAATAAAACATGCCATATTATTCCTGAACCAAGTATGCTCAGTTCTAGAACTATGTTTTCAGACATTCCACAATTAATGCACACAGCAATAGGCAGCAGAGTACTGAAGGACAGGAATGACGTAACTGAGAGCTGATTTTCCAACTCATGTGTAAAATGACTTGGACTAGGTTATAACAGGAGCCAGATTATAGCTGGCAGGAGGACAAGCACTGTCCAAAGGCAAGGCAAGGCAGGACAAGGGCTTCTGTCCCAAAGAGTAAATTCAGAATTTCAAGGAACACTTGAGAACTGAGACAGCCATGTAGTACTTTTAAAGTAACTTCACATTTGGAAAAACAAATGTTGTTTCAATGCTGGGAGAAAAACTGAGCTTTCACCCTTCACAAGAAGCTAGGAAAGCACTGTTTCTTTTCAATGAGGCTATGTAGCCAGGGACTACTGTGGCAGCAAACACACAGGGAGTGCTAATGCAAGGCACATTTTCAGAAAAGACTCTGCACAATTTTTGTTATTAAGGAAGATGTATTGTCGCATGTTTGTTGCAAAAATAAAAATAGGGAAAAACATCCTGCCTAGCTACAGGTGCTTTCATTTAAGGTAACACCATGGCATGCAGCCAGGTCTATTAATATTCAGGTCAGCTCTCATGCACCCACCATGACCTCACTGCTTTCTTGACTCAGCAGAAAAAGAGGTTTATGAAAAAAATATGGAAGCACCCTCAAATTTTTTTTGAAAGCTACTGTCAGTTAAACCTGTGCAAATATTTTTAGAATAATCTCTCCCATGCTTCCTCACCGAAGTATGGAAAATACACAATTGTACTTTTGTAAAGAGGGAAAAAAGGCTCTGAAACAACCAGGCAATTACTTTGACATTATTTAAAGTATAAAGAGCTCCAAATTCTTACTTTTGGAGACATACTCAGAATAAATTAACTGTCCAACGTGAGTACAAAAGTTATTTTGATTCCACCAGTATTAGTGGGGATTTAACTTTTTTCCACTTCTTTCCCACAACACAGGCACATGTGACCAAAATGTGACCCAACAGCCTGAAAGATCAGGAGATAAAAGCAGGAAATTTTGATTCATTCTTTCCCTGTATTATCAACCATAAGTTAAAACATTATCAGTGAGAGAACTGTAGTTGAAGTTGGTCAACCCAGACTCTGACAAGCCCTGAAAGCATATAAAGCGAAACAATGCAACTGCAAAGTATTCACAAGGATTTGCCATCTTCTAGAATTTCCAGACACACTATTTATACTTATAATTTTACAAAATCCACATTCTTTCCAACAATACAGTTCTACATAGCAGAATCTACAAAATAATTTTAATCTTAATAACAGATTATTTTTCTGTGAACAAGTCTGGGACTCCAAACAGCTGGAAGTGTGATAACGCAACTCAGTCAAATGTGTGTGACCATCCACAAGAGACAAGTACAAAAATGATGATTGTCATGCTCTGTGACAGGGAAACCTGACAAAGCATCCAAGTAATGGACATGACAGAAGTGAATGGAGGCAAGAGTCTGTGTTTAAGGAATCTCCAATGCAGGGAGCATTTCCCTGTGGCCCGATATAAAGGTTATCTGTGTAAAGTATTACAGCATGGATCTATTGTGTGTTGAATGCACATTGCATGTCTCAAAACACCCAGCCTCATTCCAGCTCCAAAGGAACAGGGCATATCACCTTGTATTCCTTCACACTTCAGTCATGCTCTACAGCAAAAAAATATGTAAACCATTCAGAGTTCCTTCTCAAGAGGAACTATCTGTATCACTGCATTCACAGCCATCTGTTTTTATTCCATGTTATTTTGTAAGATAAATTTTTAAGGATGAAAAACACAGTGCACAACATCATTCATAATAAACTTCTAATTTTCTACCCTTTTATCTACTTACACTAGCAGAAGAAGAGTTTGAAATTTGAGTAGATAAAGGTAAATAATAAGTAAGAGTTATTTGCTTTTGTTCAGTGTCTTGAAACATATGTGAGTTTTTTTGTTCTGTTATTAAAACCAGCACTTCTTGTTATACCTCCAAAGCTTCCAACCACAGCCTTTGGATCTGACTGGAGATAACATTCCACCACAATTTTAAATATTTCAGAAAGGGGTGGGGAAAAAATGAAACAAAGATGCATTCACCTACATCTTCAAAACATGTGTATGCAGGTATGAAAAATCTGTAACTTTTCCTGGAAGTTTTTATATGAATTAAAAAAAAAATCTTGAATGTCACAGAATCTCTGAAAACACATTCTGTACTACTTCAGCAAGGATAAAGTATTTTTTAAAAACAGATGCCTTCTTATTTAATATGGTATGTTATTATGCCTTATACTACTTGATAAGCTGTGTTTAAATTCCAAGATAAACAAATTGCATTTCCAGAGCAAGCAAAACCACCACTATGAAGACTGTATTTTCAAGAAGGGTTAAACATCACCAAGCTAGAAGTATATTTTGTTCCTAGTGCATATAACCATTAACTATGATGAGACAGCATACTGTGAGATATTTACAAGAATAAATCCAGAAACCATGAACTTAAACAATCCCTTTAATATAACAAACATATCAAACTTTCAAATATAAACTGGAACCAACTAACAAATAAACTCGAAACAACTTTCTGAATACCAAAAAGGTCTTATGCAAAACAGTGCACATTTATTTGAGGTATCGTATCCATGAAAACAAAACAAAACAAACCAAACTATCTACATTTAAAAAGATTTTTACTCAGCAAGGCTAAAGAAGTTAGGTGGTACATAAGGAGTAAACCAATGTAAACAGTGTAAAAATAAAGACTGCTAACACCAGCCAACCCAAAACTGAAATATCTCAATATATTAAAGAAAAATAAACCAGAGGCATGCAAAATATTGTTTGCTAAAATACACTCAAATCCATGTGGCTAAATTGAAAGTCACAAGCTAGTGAGGTGGATTTAGAAATGCAATGTTTCTTTCTTTATTTTCCTTAGACTGATTGTCATTCAGTTTTCCACTGATAAAAAAGTTTTCAGCCTTCTTCAACCCACTGGGAACTGAATTTTTAAGATTCCAAACAGGTACTGCAAGGAGGTTTAAGTAATTGTTTTTATGACCTAGTGTGATCTACAACCCCACTCAAATGCTACAAGCAATGGTGATCTCTTAACAATATGGGAGGAAAAAGCTTGGTAAACAGGTTGCTCCAGGTGGAGTTGAAAGATTTTTGAGTTTCTCCTCACGAGAGCAGTGACAAACTCCATGGTAAATCCGGTAAGCCACTTGACATTTTATTTGCAACACAGAACATTTTGGCAACCGATATATTAGAGGAATCTCAATAGTGACCTGCAATGCATGTGCTTTTCAGAAAAATCAAGTTTTGTTTCAGGTATTCATCAGGAACATCAACAGCACAAGCCTTTTCTCATTCAAGAAACTGTATAGATGCCATCCGTCTTAGATGCGCTTACAGGTCTTTCTTATCTTCTGCTTTATTTGAACGTTGCTGAAAAGAGACAGATTAAAAATAATTTCAGTTTGGCAAGATCAGAAACCACTGACTCCCGACGCTGAATTCTGCCCCTTTGCAGTCACACCTGATTTGTACATCATACACCTTTCTAAGCTGTAGTCCCATCAACACTACCCCACGGAACACCTGAGCTTCTGCTGCCAGCAGTCAAGGCTGTGCAGCCTAGTTCTGCTCCCTTTGGTTTTACAGCTGAGCTGTGCAGCAAACTCAGCATTTTCTGCTATCAACTCATTTATCCCTGGGAGCTGCAACTACTGCGTGCTCAGTACCTTCTGTTCTTTCTACTCAGAGGTAAAAAGAGATGGTAAGGATGTGTGTTTTAGACCACAAGTCTGTTAGAAATGCAGCAGGACTACTATGGCTCATTACACAGGGAAGCACAATAAGGACAGGCCATGCATGGTGGTCTTGAATTGAACATAGAGATCAGTTGAGCAATCTGCAGAAGTACAGGGTGAGGCTAGGAATGAGTAAGTGGTTTCCAGAACACAGGAAAAAATATTATAACCAGGTCAAAACTGCCTTCTTTTTTTTTTTTTTAATTTATTTTTTTTTATTATTAATACAGGGGTGAATAACTCTTCTGGAAAAGCAGGTCACCATAATTTTAATAATAATTTATTTTCTCCCAAGACCACTACTTGTAAATAGGCTAACTTTAATTTTTACTGAATTTTGCTCAAGACAGATGTTAGGTATGGAGCATATGAACACCTGTCAGACAACTTAAAAATACAAACTTCCAGGTTCTATTTACTGATACTTACTGTGTATCTTATGAGTATTAGAGCCAGATACACAAGAAACTCAATCAAACAGCTAACTGAACTTTTGCTTAATGTGGTTTGGTTTTTAACAACTATTTTGTACTTCAGTTTGAATTTTATAGTAGCCTGTTTTTAGTCTAGGCTGTTGTTGGGTTTTTTTATCCTTGTGTATCAACAGTATTGCAACATTTAAAATCCAGGATTGCAAAAGCATGTTTTAAGAGCAAACAAAATAAAATTACTTTTATAAATCATGTATATGCTCCCCCCACCATACACCCACACATCCCCTCCTAAAGTTTTCTTACAGTATTTCAGTGATCATCACATACAAAGCCATCTGAATCTTATTTTCCAAGTAACAGTAAAATTGAAGCTAATGATAACCTGAGCTTTGTCAACCAAAGTGCAAAAAATAAAATGCTTTGCAAAACAAAATTCTACTACTTTGAAGAAGTTTAAGGAATGCTGCCTGTTGTAACTTTATGCTATCCTAAAGATTTTGGTAAATTCTCTCAAAACAAACAGAATTTTGCCGGTACAATTTCAAAACACAGTGCTTGTATGGCGATCCAGAGCCACCTACCTGAAGCTGTTCAAATTCTTTCATCAGATGCTCATATTCTCTTCTAAGGCCTTCAGACTGCTTTTTAACTGCAGCCACTTCAGTTTTTGCCTTATGGAAAGCTGTAAAATACCAGAATTGGTGTTTTAATTATTACTTGCATTCCTGCAGTTCCTCAGAGCCCTAGATGTGCATGAGGGCTCCACTGCAATAGACAGTCCTTCCTCTAAAATAGCTTAGAATTTAAAACACAGCATCACAGATGGACACAGGAACCTGAGAAGTTGAGGACAGGGAGCAGAAAGAGAATGGCCAAGGGTCAGAAAGATCAGCACAAGGAACAGGAAGGGCCTGAAAGAAAAGTAGGGGTGAGACCAATGAACTCCTGAAACAGGGGACTGGTTAGTGATGAGTACAGTGTTGTCACATTGCAGGAGACAGCTCTAGATAAACAAAACTCAGCAACTCCAAAATCAAAACTGTCAGACCTCTTAAGAAGAGGAGGGAACTCAAACACTGGGCAGGATTTTCACACAGCAACTGAGATGATCTACAAAACACAGTAAGGAGGAAGATGATACATGATTATAGGAGCACAGACCTCACCTTTTCACCCTGTTCTGAATTTTACCATGCATGAATTAATTGATTAGCAGCATCAGTTTACAGATGAAAAGGCAGAAATGGTGGTGGGATAAACAACTCTGAACAAGTTTTTAACATGAGAAAAAAGTAATTATTATTCTACTCCATCTCAACACAAACTGAGAGCATGTCTATGCTGCAGTATCAAACAGCCTAGGACTCCATTGGGGCTGTTTTACAATTCAGGATAAAACAGCACAAAGTGCCATAAAGCCATCAGTCCTAAGCTGTTATGTAAGGTCACTTAGACATTTTCATATTCCTCTGCTGTAGGTATCTCAGAGATCATTATATTTCTCTGATTCAGCACCACAGGCATAGTCTAAATCTTGATCTGTTTATGTGAAAACAAAGAAATGTTGCTAATGACCTAGTAAGGTTGCCTTACATGGCCACTTAAAAACCCTAAACAACCAAATAATTTATTTTTTACAAACAAAAAAAAGAATATTAGCAAATTTCCTTGTTCCAAATGTGTGAATCTGTCCTTTGACTGTGAACTCCCTGGGAGAGACTTCTTTCCCAGAGACCTCCACTGCACTGAAGAACTGCAGCACCTCTAAAAGCCTCTTCTGAAAAGATGACGAGCTAGATGTGGTTTTTGTTAAGCACTGACTTACAAGCAGTCTGGTATGAACCAGATTTCTCTTTGGGTTCTAGTTCCTGAAACATCAGGAAATGAGATTCAACCACTCTCTTACATGCAAGAAGGAGAATTCCCTCACCCAGAATTTCAGTTATTTTTAAATAATTAATTCAAATGTACAGATGAAAAATAATTCTCATTTCAGAACTCTGCAAGTGGTTTTCCTGTAACAGGATTTTTACCTACCCTGAAATTCTGATTCACTAGAGTCAATAACACTTCTGTTTATTGAGTCCAACAGGATTAAAACCTTGTAATTTCTCTTTAATTTCTCCTTTCTTTCATTTCCATACTCTTACACAGTTTTCCTTCATCCTTTAAGTCATTCTTGACAGCATCAATACATATTTTCTGAAGGTTTTGGTATTTGGAGTAACTTTGATTTCCACACATGTGACAAGTCAAACCCCACTGCATCTACGCTCTCTCTGACCTCAGAACTGTTTAAAATTTTCAACAGTAAAATTTTGATATCAATAAAATAAACTTGTGACAATTTGATAGACTTCTGAATTTTAAGTTGTAGACAAAAAAAATATATATGCTACTTCACTTCTCCAAGAACCTGCTAATTAGAAAGATAAATCTTGCTTTTGTTTGAACATTCTTGTACATGGTATAGTAAAAATTAATAAGATCTCACTTCTGAAGAAGTTGTAACTCAATGTTATTGATCTAACACTATTTAGTTATTTATTAGTAGCAGCACAGTTGCAACTAAAAACTACTTTATCTTTAAAACATGAACAAAATATCTAGAAGTATCTACAAGTCAAGAAAGAGAACAAGCTAGGGCATTGTTTTAATGTTTTGACCAAAACAGATGCATGACAGAAATACCTTGCCTAACCCTAGGAGAAGAAAAAGCAAAGAACAGATTGTCCTTTCCACCTGTGTTGGCTATGGACAAAAATCCCAAAACATCAATAAACCACCAAATCCAGACTCATTCCTGTTGGGGCCACACCATTAAAAGGAGCATCACATCTTTGACAATGTGAATTCCTCAGGGCACCAATTTCCCTGGATGCCTTGTGAAGCACCAGAGTGTCCCCACACCAGTGCCCAGCTCCTCTGCTGGGAGCACGAGCACTGCAGGGCAGCCCAGTTCATCAGGTACACTGTTTGTCATATGGATCCTATCATGTGAACACAGATCCAGCAGGAAACAGGAGATCCTTTGTGTGCACAATACACTCAGCTATTATTTCTGGCTTCCATCTGGCCTGTTACTTTGCCTCACAGGAGCACAACAGCTGGACTGGCAGCAAGCAAGCTCCCACAGCTGACACCTCCCACCAAGTCAATGCATGAGCAGGCAGATGAGGATGCTGCTTCTACATTAATGCACCCATTGAGAGGAACAATCAGTAGGTTCCAAACACAGAACCCAGCCTCAGTACTATAAGAGGTAGGCTATCCTTTTCCATTCCATCTCCTAACTAAGAAAAATCAAACTATTCCTAGGGCAGCGTTTCAATGGAAGACATTTGTGGAAAACTTTACACTTATGTGTGACTGAAGGTCCATGACCTAATGTAACAAGTATGGTCTGGGAAAAGTAGAGAACATGTCCTTTCACAACATTCTCTGAATCCTATTCCAGTAGAGACACTACTTCAGATTGCTCTGAATTCTAAGGATGAGGAATAAAACTGCCCTGAGGAGCTACATTACCACAGCCCAGTAGCTGTAGCATTTCTATGATCTTCTCATTTCAACAACGATGGAGAACCTAACATTAAAACCAAACAGCAACAAAAACAACTAATAATTCTTTGGGCATTTCCAACCATTAGTCCTGGTCTGACTACATCACTTGACTTACAGTGCTTGCTACTAAGGAAACGATCTGGAACTTACATTAGCATTGCTAACAATACAAGCCTACAACCCAAATGATTTGGACTAGTTGAAGAGTAAAAAAGAGCCCTCTCTTAAAAGAGTTTTCAAGTTAAAAAAGAGCTATTCACATTTAAGAATTTAAGCACTGACGGCACAAGAGATTTGCCAACAAATACGCTGTAAGGCTGGGAACACAACTCCAGTCAAGTAACTCCATGCTAATTCTGAATTCTCTTCTTAAGATATAATGGTCAGAATTTAAAATGAGAAGGCAGGGCCAAAAAATTCACGAATTTGCTTCAAGTACCTTTTGCAACCTCAAACAAAACAAAATTTTGTTACAGAAGGGATGTTATAGCATTGTCAGATGGCATAAAAAGCCTTGTATAACAAACCCATGCTTGCTGTCTGCAGCCATCCCTTCCAGTCAACAAATGTGAGTATCAACTCTTGCTGCATGTGGCACTTCAATGGCTCCCACCCTTGGTCATCATC
Organism: Onychostruthus taczanowskii; assembly: GCF_017590055.1. Lineage (NCBI taxonomy): Eukaryota > Metazoa > Chordata > Aves > Passeriformes > Passeridae > Onychostruthus > Onychostruthus taczanowskii. Next base: position 4,551,276 of record NW_024499573.1, on the reverse strand, counting down.
TCACAGTCTTGTAAAAAGCAAGGTTAGGTAAGACAGACTTTGTTCCTCAACTTCCCTGTGCCACTGGCCAAATAACAAGACTGTGGCCAATGCTTTAAACTTGCTTGTTTTTAAAAACTGGAGTGCATCAGAGAAGCTCAGTGTAGTTTTCATACACGGCACTAGCCTACCCAGCAACACCAAGGCCAAACTGAACTCTCCCTTGCAGCAGTTTTATGAAATGCATTTCCAATATCTGTATTTTTAACATATTTTGAACACGTAGTAATCTTCATATTTAAGTGAGAGCTGTACATCTATACATGCATACTTTGTAGAATAGCCAACAGTTAGAAGTTATTCCAAAACCAGCCCTCCACACGAATTGCTGCTCTCCTCCTGTCTCCTACGACACTACGCAACCATGAAACAAAGAACACTCATGTCAGTCTGTACACAAAACAAACGTCTTCAAATGATGCATCAAAGTTCCATTAGAATTTCCTCCTGCCCCACCATATATGACATCAATATATAAACAGAGTATTTTCAGAAAAAGTTGAACTGAAGTTCAAAAGCACCTAAATGACTTTGATGAGCCAGTACATATTTAATGAAGCCCTGTTTCTGCCCCAACACAAGGTCCACTGAAAGGACAAAAGGCTTTAGGAAACTTCTCTCAGGTCTAACCTCATGCCTGTTGCAGGTAATTTGTTTTGTTGTGGTTTTTTGAAGTCTCCCAAACCATCAAAATTAAACAATATCATGGCATGTCTTCTTTCCCCAGAAAATTCCTATTGGTCCTAGGCCAGTAGCCATACTGAGAACCTTTAATTATCTGAGTCAATATTTTGTTAGAAACGTGTCTAATGTGCAGCAGGAGAAACATTCTTACATCTGCACTGGGTATTGCCACAAGTATGTACATTTATTTCTAGGTATCAATGAGACATTTTCATAATGTATAAGTGTATCAATAGAATACCATCTCAGAAGGTTTCTAACCAGTCCTGTTATTACATGTCTAGGTATGCTAAAAATGGATTTAGGCTCTCAAAGTGCTTGCCCCACTGCTGGGTGTCTATAAAGCCCTGACAACAATAAGTGGGTCTGCAGTACAGCTGTGAGGAACTAGCCTTCTCTGCTTAATTTCCAAAATAAAGCAAAAAAAGGCATTAAGTGTAACAGAAAAGTCAAGCCTGGAAAGAAAGCAAATTTGGTCAGAAACCTTTAAAATTAATTCCAACCTTTCCTCAGATGTTACTAATTTCACTGCTCAGTCTTGTATTTTGATTCTTCCTCCCCACCTGTTCAGAGCATAGGAAAAAGGTCTTCTTAACTTAGGATTTCACTGTAAAGCGAGGGGGGAAAAAAAAAAAAAAGTAGTCTGTGTTTTCTGAAAAAGGTAGAAAGCTGAAGAACTAGAGATGAGTCTCCTGAAAGTCTGCAATAATCTGTCTACACTATAATTTTAGTCAATTTCAAGAAGAGGAGACATACAGCATTTCCTTTTCCAGTTGTAAATACTGATTCAAAGCTTTACAGGAAATTTGCATGACCTTTGAAGTCACAACACCAATCTGATACTAAAATGTTTTCTTAAATGTGAAGCAGGTGTACATTTAGGACTCCTCCTGGCTGCCACTATACTGACTTAACGCACCTTTCAACTCATAGCCTACTCTAAAATAATATATTACCATGCATCAGCAGCTTAATAAGTGTCCCAGACCAGAGAAATGGATATTTGAAACTGCATTTGAAAAAAAAAGTTTTTCCTTCCAAGCAGCAAAAAACCACCTAAACACAAACTCCCAACCAACCAAGAACAAAATCCAAATTTATATCTCTTACTAATACCATAGCTGAAAAACAAACAATAAGAGAATCTCAAAAATTAAAACCAGTAAAGTTTTCATTTTTACACTAGTTTTGTCTTGTTTCATGATTAGGTGACACCCTTCACTCTCCCCCCACAATTTCATGGATTGGACTCCACGGACACAAAGAAAAAGTTACTTTGGTCATGTGAGGTCAGTAGCATGAAACAAATTGCTTAGAAGAGGCAAAACAAACTTTCCAATCTCAGCTTTCATTCTGTGTAATGCATTGCTCACACTTAGTGAACATGACAGTCAACATTTACCTACCCAGCTGCAGGAATTTCAAAAGAAAACAGTAAATTCACGTCCTCTAACACTCTACAGAAAGCTTCATCTCCAGATGTGGTTGTTCTTATCAAGTACTTCAAGCTTTCTGGCTATCAATTTGCTCAAAATAACATATAAGAAAACTTACAAGAAGGTAAGACAGACATACCTCAACATCACTCATGGTAAGTCCCATACCACCCATGGGGTTATTGGCAATGAGGGGGGTGGCATTAGGAGAAGGGCTGTAAATATTTTCGTATTCACTCCTTAGAAAGACCCTCTCTCCCACTTTTGCCCTAACAAAAGATTCAAGCATGCCTTAATTTATACATCTCTTGGATGGACAACATCTCAAGGGGAGAATGAAGCTGAAGCAGCATGAGGTAAATCTATTTATTCCTTAGCTTTCTCTAGCATTCCTGACTGAAAAGCTTACATTATATTAGTGTTACATACCACCAGTTAGTTTAAATAAAACATAAGCATTTAAATTTTCCATTGATCCTGCCACTTCAAAGGCACTTTCCCCCCCTCTTTCTTCAAGAAAACAGCAGGAGAGGGAAAACCCACCATCAAACATGCTTGAGAATGTGAACTAATGAGACTCTCTATTTAAAGATTCTTGTTGCTTCAAGCCCAGTTGAAAACAGCTGGTTTACATTTTTTATTTGAATTCCCAGTGGACAGCGAGAAAGGATTCATGAAACATTTCTAAAAAAACCTATTCTTGCAGCATTGTAGCAGTCCCAGGCAGTATGAAAGTGGGGTTATGTTTTGATGATAACATACTGTCTCGTACCAAGAAAATTTGTATTTTTGTTACAGTCTGAACATCTGATTAGTGTTTACAAGATCGCAGGCTGTGTTATCTTAAAAACACTGATTTCAGATCAGCAGGTGTTCACAGGCATCACACACCTTGAGAGATCCCAGTAAGACAGAACCAAACAGGTAAAATCTGCTTCTGTCTCAATTTGGGCTGCCTATAAAGCAGTTTTGACAACCTAAACCTTGAACATGGAAGCTGCTAACAAAAGTATTATGTTACAAATTGTAGGTATGTGTCCTTGTAAACAAAAAAAAAATATTAAAAAGCTAACATCTTAACACCTCAGCTGCAGAACATATATAAATTTAAAATACTAGTCAAGGACTTTTCTGCTATCTGACAGAAACCATATGGTAGTAAAAAACCTCAACCACAATAAATCCCCCATTTTATACAGGGAGAGTGGCTGCTATGTATGACATGAAAAATCAAACTGATGCCTATAAGCAACCTGCAAATTATTCCATATCCTGGTCATGTAATTGATGAAGACAAGTCAGCACCACTTAAATATATCAGGCCAACTCGTTATTAATTACAGCTTAATTGAGGTGTTCCAATTACACCTTACATACTTTCATAATGAACATGGTTACTAAAATATTGGGATGGCAATGGCATGTTTTATCAGTTCCTAGCCAAATGTAAAGAAACCCCATGCCAAGTGTTCTGGAAACAGATGAAGTGAGTTCATGCTATACATAGAATATTTTTTTGAAATTCAGTGTTGAAACAATCTTTTTCTTCTTTGCAAAGAGGTCCTAACAATACTCACCATTTGATGTCTTCTGTAGCTCTGCTTTCAAATGTTCAACTTCCTCCTTCAACTTTTCCTCAGTTGCATCTGTTGACTCCTTCTTTTTACCATCTCCTTTTCCACTCAAGGCCTATTAAAAATCACAGTTGCTACAATTAATTTTATTTTCATATTAATTAATATATTAATTAATATATTGATATTAATTATTGATATTAATGCAAAATATCCAGGGAATGTCAGCCCTGATCTTGCAAAGCATTAGGTTTTATCAAATGTCAACCTGATACAGGCTGATAGTAATTCTAGACAAAAATCCTCCCAAACAAAAAAAAAATAAAGGAAATAAACAAGCTCAGTGTTTTAGGTAATGACATACTTGTAATAGAATAGTGTTATCTTCTGTGTAAGAGTACTTTTCATGTCTGCATCAAGTGTACAACTTTCATTTAGATTATAAACTGGATTTTTCAGAAGATACACATGTTCAGTGACAGAACGCTGCCATATTTATGTGCAACTGATTCTAATTCTCTCCTTGCAAGTTTGCAGCCACTTCAGAATATTTCCAATATCCAGATTCAATTTCCAGTGAAATTCAAGACAAAAACTAGGAAAGGATCCAGGAAGAGCCCTGTAAACACTTGACAGAAGACCAATATATTCCCTGTATTCCAAAAATGTTAGCACTACTATACTTATGCACCCTGTTAAAGTGCAAGATTATATCCCATAACAAGATCCTTTTCTCATAAAGCTTCTACTATCTAACCACACATCATCTCTGCAATAGCAAAAAAAGAGGTAAATGCTTAAGGGGAAAAAGAAAAGTAAAATAACTGAGACAAACAGCTGTTAGGTGAACTAGAAATATCAGAGCTTACCAGGCACAGACAGGAGCAAAGGAGAAAGATTATTTTAGGAAGAAGAAAAAAAACTGTTCATAAAGAGTGGTAAACAATCCAAAGAAAAGAGCTGAAAAAAAATTTCCAGAAGCTATTTAATCAAAGAGCTGAGATGACATTTAACTGCTGGTAAAAAAAACCAGCCAATTGCCGTCTTTGCTTTGTGCTCACCTCTTCCTATTAGTATGCAAATAGCTATTTCTGTAAACTTTTATCTTAAGTCCTGAGCTCCAAGGAACCTCTGGACAGGTGACAGTGCAGACCTTGCACACCAGAGTAAACTCACAGTATTTATACTTGCAGCCAGTGCCTTATGCACAATTGCTCTCACTTCTCTCCAATGGTGGAATGAAGCACACTTGTAAATAAACACAAATGCAGGGGCCAAGACACAAAAAAGCCTAAACCATAGGATGTCTACAAAGTTAAAATATTCCAACCCTGAACATTTCCCATGTCCATCACAATGGAGATCCAGCCACAGCATGTTGCCTGTACCTGTGGCTACCTGTGCTTTTGCAAACCATGCACTCAAACACACAAATAAAACCAGATAGGACTACAGTTTCCAATTTCTGGCTATCATTTACAAGTGGCTAAGAGAATGTGTTGCTAAGAGAATGTGAAAGCAGAACAAAAAAGAGGACTTTTGGCAAAATCTCAACAGGACAGAGAAGAAAAAAACATACCCGTAAGCAGTAAAAAGACAAATGCCATGGCTGAGGGAAGAATTTGGGTCATTTTGACAAAATACCAAATCCCAAAATTCTGGAATCATTTTATACTTGGAAAACACCTAGCACAGACTAGTGATCTTTGTTTTACAACACCTCTAAACTGGATTTTTTGTATCCCTTCTAGTACTTTCTGTCCAGAGTCTTCGTAGGAAGATTTATTACAAAATTGACAGTGCCAGTAACCATAGACACTGCTTTAGACAAACTGGAAGGAAACCTGTACACACCCACAGGGAATTTAGTTTTGATGATGTGCTGGACTCTAAAAGCTTTTCTATGTCTGGATGTCTGAACTCAGCTTAGGGTTCAGTCTCCAAACAAGTCAAACTGTTACAAGAAAAGATTTCATACATTTATCTTAATTACATCTTTGATCCCTTTCCTTCCTGAACAATTATGTATTGAACCACAGCCTAACCAAACTGTTACAAGAAAAGATTTCATACATTTATCTTAATTACATCTTGTATCTTTGATCCCTTTCCTTCCTGAACAGTTATGTATTGAACCACAGCCTAATGATTCCTTGCATAAAAATAACATCTCTCCAGTCTGTTGGTGTTTCTTTAAATAAGAAATTTTTGATAGTATTCTCATTAATACTAAAACAGTGTCCTACTAAGAAAGGGAAGTATTCCAAAATTGGCTGACCTACCATAAAAAGATAGAATACAAAATACATCAAATACAAAAGATTAATTTTACAAGTTAGAAAAATACATTCAGGACTGGAGAAAATCCTATTAAGAAGAAACAGTCAGCATGAAAACAGTTATACAGTAGACTTTTTCATGCTGTACTGCTACAGCCTTGACCTAAACAGGCAATTGCTTATGATAAAAGGAATAAAATTAGTGTCTTCTTCTACTTTGTTATGACTAAATTCAGAAAGATATTACTATAATCTATTACTACTTTGATGAAATTTGTACTGGAAAGGCAGAACTTTATATATTTGGTTTACTTCAGTTTCAATAAGATGCTACTACAATTTGTTTTCAGTATTCTAAATTACATATTGTAAAAATATTTTTCTTCTTTTTTCAACCAGAAGGAATAAAATGAACGAGCATTCCTGTAGCAGACCATCCTCAGAGTACATTTTACTAACTCCTTGCTGTATAAGAAAGTCACTGAAGAAGCTCAAAGATACCTCCTGCAGCCTTTCGTTCTCGGCCATGTATTTTTTGGCTGCTTCAGTAGCATCATTTACTTGTGTTTCCAGAGCTGCATGAGATGCCATCTCTTTTGCCAACTGAGTGAGAAGGGTAACAGTACGTCTCAACACACTGGTGAAGAAAAACAGTGAACAGAACTGTAATTTACAGCACAAATAATAAAAATACCCAAATCACAAGCGAAAACCAAAACCACAAAAATCAAACCAAACAAAAAAACCCAACAAACCAAAACAAGCCCTTTTCTCTCTCAGTAGTAGATGTAAAAATAAAACCAGAAGAGGGAAACATCCAGGCTCATGATGACAAATACCAGCAACAAGAGAGACAGAAAATATTTTCACCCATTGACATTCTGATTTTTACTTGATACAGAACCTCCCTCCTCCTAAATACCCACAGCCATTAAAGGGTCAGAGACCTGATTGCTTAAAGGCTGTTTAAATACTGTTACATGACCCGGTATTTTTAACAGGATTGATCTCCAAACACAAGACCCAAACAACAAGTTATGGTAATGAGTATAGAGAAGAAAAAAAAAAAATCACACAACTTCATAAACAGCCTTGCAAGAATAAAATTAGCAGTATGAGCATAATAATCTTCCAAGTACTGTCAATACAGTTAAATCAGAACATTTATGGATGTCAGCAGTGATATGTCACCTCAATTCTAAGCTTTGCAAATACCTCACTTGATTCTTCCCATCACTACTTTCATTATTCATCCTGAAGTCTTTCAAATGTTGCTGAATCAAGACAACACAACACAGAATTAAATTAATGCCTCTAATGTAACTATGCAGCTGCTCCTCAAAGAAATTTGAAAATCGAGGTAATTGGCTTTTGCATAACTGAAAGAGTATTAACAGATCTTTTTCTCCCTCCACCTCTTGCTTTTTCATTGAAAGCTTCTTTTCTTACTTTTTGGGGGGGTTAGTAAAAAGCTAAGGTCCCCACGTCACTACTTTTCCACAGGTTAGCAAATTTACTATTGCTTATTAACTTACAAATGCAGGAGTCATTAAAACATAACAAAAAGAGAAATCACACAATCATGTAGGCTGAAAGAAGCTTCCATCTTATGAAAAGCATGATAGGTTAAGCAGATTCCTCAGAGGCTTGTCCAGTTGAGCTCCCACCATCTTCTGTGATGGGAGATTCCACCATCCTTCAGGGTCCTTGTTCCAGTGCTTAACGGCTCTTAACAGCAGCAGCACTTTCCTACCACAAGTCAGAACATCTCAGGTTCCTGTTACCTCTTGTCACTGCTTTTTGCATCCACTGAGATGAACTGCATCCATCTTTTTTACAACTAGACAGACATAGAAACCAATAGGATTTTCCCTTCAAAGTCTCTTTTGGCTGAAAACAAAGCTCCTTCATCATCTCCTCATAGGTCACATATGTCAGCCTCCAACTTCCTCTGTATCTCACTGCAGGGCTCCAGTGTTTTGGGGAGTTAAAACTGGACACAGTCCTGCAGCTGCAGCACCCCATGTGCCACACAGAGCAGAATAACCGCTTTCCTTGACCTGCTAACTACAACATACTTGCTATCACAGCCCAGTACATGACTGGCTCTCTACCAGGATCCCCAGTTTTTTTCCTGCAAAACTGCCTCCTACCCACCCACGCAGCCAGCCCCCAACCCGGATGCTGTATATGATTATCCAGTAAAATGTCAGACTTTGCATTTGTCCTTGTTGAGCTTTATGAGATTTCTGTCAGCACATTTCTTCAACCTTTCTGGCTCCCTCTGAAAAGCAGCACTGCTCTCCAAGGTGTCAACCACTCTGAATTGGAACCATGAGCAGCTTGCTGAGAGCACACTCAATCCTATCATCCATGCTGTTAATAAAGCATTAAACAATACTGAGCCCAGTACCCACCCCTAAGAAGCACCAGCTGAAATTCACATTGTTATTATCCTCTGAGCCCAAAGCTCCAAGGAACTTCCTACCTGCTTTTTTATCCATTTCTCCAGCCTGTGTCCCTCCACAGTTGGGCTACCAGGATACTAAAAGACACTATGTCAAAGGCCTTGCAAAAAGGATATTCTGCTCTTTATCCACACAGCCATTCATCTCACTGCAGAAAGCAACAAGAATGTTCAGGCATCATCTTTCCTAAGTAAATCTGTGATGACTGTTCCAAGTCATCATGTCCTTCATGTCCCTGAAGATGTCTTTGAGTACGATTTGCTTCATAACCTTTCCAGGGAGGCCAGTCTCTAGTTTCTTACATCCTCTTTTCTGTCCTTGAAGACAGGTGCAATAGTTGCCTTTCTGCAGTCGCCAGGATTCTCCCCAGAATTGTGATCTTTCAAACGAAACCTTGCAATGACATTGGCCAACTCCCTCTGCCATCCTAGGATATCACAGATTTTTATATGCCCAATTGGCCTGTGTACTCCCTAGCTGCATCTTCCACTACTGGGATGATGTGACATACCCTGCTGACACTCCTAGAAGGCACCAGTGGACTCATGTTTTCTTGAGATTTTCTTTAGTTTTCAGCCCTTTTTATCCCCCTCATGGGCTAAGAGAGGACCAGGTCAGACTACTAGATGGGTGTCTTTGTCCCACCCAGGGACAGTCTCCAAGGTCTATGATCCTCCTGTTCTGCACAGTTTGCTGATGAGAGGCTCAGTTGGCTCCAATACCCCCTCTGACAGGTAATTTTCCTCATCTGTACCCAATGCTCTACAATCACTGAACCCCACAATTGCTGTTGTCTTGCCAGAAGTGACAAGCTCCCAGCCTCCTCCATTGTATTCATCTCCATGTACCATTCTTGTGGAATTCTCCTATTGGCTGATGTGCTAAAATGAATCAAAATGAACTAGGGGCACCCAATTATCCATCCACACTAGATGGGGTCTCATGTTGTTTGGGTGATGGTCTAGCAGTACAGGGTAAGGCAAACCCAAGGGTTCTTGCTTCTCTGACAGACATTATGTCTGCTTCATGGATAAGCACAACACCTCTACTAAGAAAAGTCCTTTGATCTAGTGACTACTTGAGGAGGGCTTATTTCTCCTAAACCTTGGTGAAAGGCCAGCAGTTCAAAAAAACCTCAAGTAAACCTCTTCAAGAGCAGAGCTTTTATACAAAATAATCTACTGGGGTCACTTGACAAGTTTTCTTCTTTGGAAGCTGAATATAAGTAGAATCCTGAGAGATCAGCTTCCAATTCTTTTGTAGGACACAATCTAGCTATTCCTCTTGGAGCAGAGATTAAAAACATATTTGTACATATTTACTCAACCTTTCTGTAGGAAAACAAAGAACTTGATGTATTCCTATCACTATTGAGCAAGGCTACAGACACATTGTTTTTTCCAAAACTTTTCTTCTCAAGCTTTTTATTCATTTTTCCTTGATACTTTTTTTGCTCAATGGTCTGCTAAAATGACCACATATCCCTCAAAGGGGAAGAAAGTTTGTAATAAGTCTGTGATTTTCTTGTTCTGTGTTCCTCTTGAGTATTGAGGCAATGTCAAGCAGCTCACTGAAGGAACTCCTAAGAGGACCAACACTCATTGTCCAGCCACCAGAAAAATGTACAAATGGAAATCATCAGACCAAGATGTCCGTTTCTGTTTGTTCACATTATCCATGTCCAGTGACTTAATGTGCTCCCAGCCCAACTGATAAGATCTGCAGGTTGTTGTGCCTACTGATTCACAGGTAGTCTTGGTTGCTACAGGTGGGCAGTACAGAACTGCTCTTTTGTTTACCCTGGTTTAGTAGCTGAACTTAGACATCCTGAAAGAGATACCAGACTTAAGATCATAACACCATAATAGGCAAATTGCCACAAAGCATTTGATCTGAAATACAGTGGAAACTTTCCTTGAAAGCTGGAATATTATCCTACAGTTCTTAACTTCAACCTTGAGCTGAAGTGGCTCAGGTTAGGTTCAAGCTTTGCTTCTTAACACAGCAGGGTGCAATGACACCAGCTTGCCAGATAATAATATTATTTAACACTACGTTAGTTTTTGAGTGGTTTTTTATTCCAGTTCCATGTGGAAAACAAAGGGTGTAAGTTTAAGGAAGGAAATGAGTGAGTATTCCCCAAAGAAACTTCTGCAAAATACATGTTTTCTCCAGCACTAAAAATGTTTCTTTCCATGTTTTGCTCGCATATCCTTCCAATCTTCAAAGAGTTGTAAGGTATTATTTTCCCTGATCTTAGTTGCATTGTAGCCAACCTGGTCACAATTAATTCTTTAATCTCCTGAAATTGTCCTTCTGACCTTTACTTTACAATTACTTTGTGCAATAGTTCCTGTAATAAACACACTATGTAAGCATTTGAACAATGTTATACTTACAGCCAAAGAAATAAGGAAAAACCTGAGAGATACAGGTTTCTTTGCGACCGAAAGAGCTTCATCTGAATATGATCAAAGGCACTGCTGTTGACATTTGCAGCCTTTTCATTCACATGAACAGATGAGTACTTCCTGACTTCTCTAACAGCATCTGCAAACAAAAACAGTCTGTTCTTATTCACATCTGTGGGTGTGTATGCATGCTAAACCAGACTTTAGTACTAGAAATATGTACTTCAATTTTCTGCTCAGCAAACAGTAACAGGACAAATAGTGACATCAGTTATGTTATCCATACATTTTAAAGATCAGTCTTGATAAATCATTAAGTGCTCTAGCACATTCCCAGAAATACAACAAACCACTGCTCAAAATATGCCTGAACAGGTATTTCAAACACTTGTACCCAGCAATGAGGGATCAGGCCAAAGCAACTCACTCTACGGATGTTACCAAAGACCCTATGGTGTCAAAATGTCACTGCTGACAACAGAGCTAAAATTCCCCAGTGGACAGTGAGAAAAGAGAAAGAAAAGTGAAAAGAAGCAGTATTTTCTCAAGTATTTGCTTTACATAGAGTTTTTTAAAGATATGCATGTGTTTTAGTAATGACAGAAGGGTCATTTATACTTCAATCATAGAGGGAAAAAATTATTGCTTTAACATCCATTAAAATAGGAAGACTGTAGCAATACAGCAGTAGTAACATCAGTAGTAACTACTAACTGTAAAAAGATCATAGAAAGAATGGAGAAGGAAAGCTACAACTCAGCTTTCTTTCATCTGCCTTTCATATATCTTTCAGCTTCCTTTCACCCATCACATACTTCTGATAGTTCTGCAAAAGGGCTAGTGCACTGCAAACACCTTTCAAAGGACAAAATAATTAATCAGGACTTACATCCACATAACCTCCAAACCTAACCCAGTTAAGAGTTCATATTACTATCTTTAAATGTAAGGTCATCAGACATTCCTACAACCAATACAGCACCTTAAATCTCCTGCACATCAATAAATACACACATTTCATGACATGTTCTTGCAGAATATTTTGGCCAGACGTTATTAAATTGCTGCTGCATTTGTCTAAGCAGGCAAAATCAACTCAAAGAAAAGCACGAGTGACTATCATCACTCATGACTGTCTCTCTCATATGTCTGAGTTATTTGGATGTTTAAAAAAACCCCTGAAGTGAAGCTTCAAACAATGCATCGAAGACTAGGAGCAAACAAATGCATGTCCCTGTGCTACAGGAAAAGTCTAGGCCTGCAGTAACCTGTCACTTCATGCTATGGGGCAGGTTATCTCATCACTGCTACCCTTTAGCCCTGTTCTATCTTTCCACAAAATCAATGACCATCACCAAGTCAAAAGCAAACTTTAGTCTAAGTTTTCAACAGCAGTTTAACACAGTAAATGAAATACATTAGTTCTCAATCTTTAGCCATTCACTGAAGACCTACTTTTAAGAATAATACTAAACATAATCTTAAAAAAATAATAAAACAGTCTATTTGCATTTCTGGTACTTTAAATATTAAGAATATAGTCCTATAGCCTAGTCTGACATAGTTATATATGTAAGTGCATCTGTATGTTTCGCTCAGCAGAAAATAAAACCATGCATTTTTTATTTCTATTTCAAGTAGCCTGGAATTAAGTAACATGTATATTCTAAGGCACTGGAAACACTTATCCACGGAGAACTACTTAATATCCCTGAAACACAGAAGAACTGCTTTCATCACTGAAATACAGAAGATGCCTACTACAAACAGTCAGGACAGACATTAAATTAAATCAGTCAGGCATATGGTAATCATTAAAGCTTTACTCTTACTTCACAGACCTTAGAACCTACTTACAGCAGCTGTTTTGTATTTGTGCTGAGCAAAAGTATTCAAACAGCCCAGTGCTTTGATACATTCTGGTCTTCTATTTCAACAAAAATCAGTCAGGCATATGGTAACCATTAAAGCTTTACTCTTACTTCACAGACCTTAGGACCTACCCACAACAAATGAAGCCAGCAGCTGTTTTGTATCTGTGCTGAGCAAAAGTATTCAAACAGCCCAGTACCTTGATATATTCTGGTCTTCTATTTCAACAGCATCCAAAAGAAAGAGTGCCATCTGCTGCATGAGGCACAGCTCAGCCAAATTCTGGTGTCAAACAAGTTCATTTACCTGTGTGAGAAAGTCTAGGCTGCTACTTGGTTTCCCTAAGCTCCAGTTTTCCTTCTCATTCACTCAATATAATACAATTGCATTTGGATTCTCAATGTGGATGCAGCATTAGCCCTCTCCTCTTTCATTTCATTGTATAATTTTTCAATAAATTAGCTGACTTACACTAGGCTTGAATCCTTTCCATTAGTTTACTGATATGAACTCAATGTACCAGGTTTCTTTTACCCATTTGTTAAGAAATTATCTAACACTTACCAAGAAACAAGACGATCAACAAAACTATTATTGTAAGGAACATCTTGTTCCAAAATACTGCCATTTTGCTCCACAGAGGAAACATAAAAATCTTCTGCCATCTGTAAAATAGAATTGTGTTATTCAAAAATAATTAAGCACTAAAAGAAGAGCATTACAACCCCACAGAAGAGAGTCTTGTTATTGATAAGAGACTTGTATAAGGTCTCTAAACAGTTGCTTTAATTGCAATATAATTTAGGTATGTTAACTTTTCCAGTAATCTAGCTTCTCTTTTTTTGTTGTTAATACTTGCAAATTTTTTGCATGATAGCAGGTACTCTGCAGATGTGTTTTATTTTAGCTTATATTTTGGCTAGCATTATGTTGTACTCAGTCCTGACTATAACAAGGGATAGGGTAAAGACTGTAAAACCCATTCCATTATTTCTATTTTTTCTATTAACTCCAAAGCACAAGGACTGTTATTACATTCTGTATAACAAGGGATAGGGTAAAGACTGTAAAACCCATTCCATTATTTCTATTAACTCTGAAGCACAAGGACTGTTATTACATTCTAACTTGTAATGACAACAAAAAAGACAAGTCTTGTGTTCTGTAACAATATTTTGTTAGGAGTTCAAACCTCTTTCCCAAGCATAAATTTGCTGGCTACAGAAGTGACTTCTGGTGAGGCCAGTGGTGGTGTAGACTTGTTCTCTTTTTGAAGAGTTAGTTGTTTATTTGATATTGCTGCATGAAGGGCTGCAGCAGAAGTCACACTTGCAGCACTAACAAAAAGCATCTGATGTGCTCAAATGAAGTGAAACAAGTGATAATAGAGCACCTACTTATCCTGTGCTAGGTTAGAACCAGTGCTACTGCACAAATGAAATAATACCTAGTCATGCCACAGGGATGTAACACAGACATACCATTCACCATCTGATTATATGAGGTAAAATTTCCTACTTTTGTTAAGACTATTTACACTTACCAGAGACTGTTAAAATTTTCCCTCTTTCAGTGGTTTCCAACCTACCATTAATTTAAATGAAAGTGTAGAATCATGTCCTATAGCTCTTTCCAGCTCTCCACCAGAAAGAATTAAAATGTTTTTGCATTGTGCATGCAAAAACCTCATTTAAGTCTTCTAGTATAATCTGAATTCTTTATAGCAGACAGCCACAGTCTGTATCAAATGAAAAGCTTACTTCAAGCTACAACTCAAACAAAGCCAATTCACTAACTCTTAAAATATGTAATTTTCCAAGATCCATACTGACCTTCATTTAAGAAGTGATTCTTTGAGGTATGACCTTAGATAAACTACACTGCCAATTTATAATCAGGCTAAAAACATGGATCTCTTTACTGGAAAATCTACCTGTGTTTTATTTTGACATTTATTTTTCCTCAACAAGAACTGACATTCACATTTACTAACACTCCTCTTCCTTTTGGTGACAAAAGTCATATAAATATAAAACTTCCATACTATAATACTACCCAGCATTTTAGATGAACTACACCTTGTAAAACAGATCTGATCTGTCTCTGTGTATTTGCATTTTTATACTGTCAATTTACTCATTCCCCAGTAACTTATAAACTTGTTAGCAAACTTGAAAAAAAACATTTAAAAAAATGTGCACACACAGGAGAGATAAGGAATCCATTTGAAGACTGACAAGTGAGTAAATGAAAACTTCCAAGAACAGCAGTTTCCCACCTGTCGGTAACCATGCATGCCTTACTGCTGACAGAACCAGCTCCCAGCACACAAAGATGTGTCAGGCAGAGCTGCTGCCCCCTGGTACTGTCACAACAGCTAAATCTGATTTTTAACCCCACAAGATTCCTGCAGGTTTTGTTAAGAAGTTAACTGCACATACCACATAAGGGATAAAGTGATTTCACTCTTTCAGAAACCACTGTTCAGAGGAATTGCTGAACGCTGCAAACAAAGCACACAAATATATCCTTTCCATATAATTAAAAGCACTGTGTTTAATGTTTGAATAAATTTTGGTAAAGCTGCACATTACGAATTTGCTTTTCAGCCACAAACACTGGACTCTGCATCATAAGTGAAACATATTTCAATACTCCCAAAGTATCCTGCTTGTGACATCAGTTTGCAGAAATTCTTGCAACTAGTTTCCTCACATAATCCATTAATAATCTGATGATTATGACTCCCATAATACCCCTCTCCTCTCACATAGTTGCACTTTTGCTTAGAAAACAATAAGAAATACAACAACTCAAGAGTCTATGTTGAAATGCTGAACTCCTTGCAAGCCAACTTGTAAAAACCCAGAAGCTGAATTAGATTTCAGAACAGTTTCAATTTCTCAAGCTGAGGAAACATGCCTAATCATTGGTACCAGCTGTGGAGGAGCCAGTCATTTTCAAGACTCCTCCACAGGTTTAAGTAGTTAAATCCAGACTTTCCACAACAACTCTTGCTCCTTAAGAGGACAGTAAAAGCTACACCATTCTAAATGTATCTAAAGATGCAGGAAACAAACACACGACAGTTTTTACAGAGCACTGGTGAGACAGCTTTAAAGTTTCATTCTGATTGTTGCTTTGTGGGGGTTGTGGGTTCTTCTTTTAAGACTTCTTCTTTTGTGGGTTTGGTTCTTCTTTTAAGTCTTTCTGATATTCTGAAAAAAAATCATAAGTGTGCTTCTCTGCCTTCTGCAGAGAATCTAGCTTCATTTCCTGTAAGGAAATAATATTACCAAATTTGAAGAGCGACTTACAGGAAACAAGATAATGCTGTAAGTCAGGCCTCTGCAAACAGTAAAGGTAATAAATTAATGTTGTTTCTTTCCCTTACTGTGTGCATTTATTTTACAAGAATTTATTATTTTCTTAATATTTGTGTTGTGTTCCAGAAGTAGTACTATTTTCTTAATCTATGTATGAGTTTCTATGGAGTTTTACAGAGGCCTTTATTCCAGTAGTCCTGAACCTTCTGCTTCAAACTCAACTCCAGTTTTTTTAAACAAGCGACCACAAATTTCTTGCAGCCGTTACAGTATCTGACATCTTATCTGTGCAACACCCACAATGCCTAGTGTACGCCAAAACATAAAAGTTGCACCTCACAGATCTGACAAACTGCTGCAAAAACAGCACTCTCCCCTCATTAATTACTGCCAGATGCCTTTCTCTGCGCTGCCTGCTCCACAGCTCTGGAGAAGCCGTCCCACCTGCTGCAGCAAAGCAGGGCGCTCCTCTGCACTCCCCGACCGCTGCTCTCGGATGAATCAGCACTGCGTAGAAAACGAAAAGCTCCTTAAAGAGGCTTGCCGTTCTTGCAGCTCCTGATACTCAAGTCCCAAACAGCATTCCTTCAGCTTTTTTTACTAGTTTAGGATGCAGCAAAGCTCCGTGTTTATGAAAACAGAGGCGTAAAATAAACCCAAACTGGTGAGAAGAGTAAGCTGCGTTGCTCAGCACACCTAAGTCCTCCTACCTTAGGGGAGAAATGAACGGCAGGCAGAGCACGAGAATTACTCCGATTTCGCCGTACAGGAAGGCAGCCACTGCCGTCCACTGGAAAGTCATCGTCCCGGCGGCCTGCGGAGGAACGGGCGGCTCAGGCGGGCGGCTCTGACTTCCCCTCCCGAACGACACCGGGGACAGCGAGATGGAGACCGGGACAGCCCGGGGCCGCGCGGGCCTGGCGGGCAGAGCCTCCAGCAGAGCCCCCGGGAGGCGGCCGCGGGCCCGCGGCTTCCTCCCGCCGCCTCCCGCCCCCCAGCGCTGCCGGCGCCCCCTGCGCGGCCGCGGAGCCCCGGGGCCGCCTCATTCCCGCTCCCTCCCTCCCGGCCGGCCGGCCTGCCTTCGAACCTCGTCAGCGCCGGCACCCGGCGGAGCTGATGGCGGCCAAAGGGCGGGAGCGGGGCCTCACCGGCCGGGGCTGCGGAAGCGCGGGCCGGTCGCTCTGCCGGCACAGGGCGGGGCGGGCGGGGAACCGGGGTGTCTGTACGGACACAGTGCCGCCTCCGCCCTGCCCGGGGGATGTGGGCCGGGACGGGGCTGAGTGACACGGCGGGGGCGGCGCGGAGCTGCCGCCGGCTCGGGCGGGGGAAGGATGCGGAGTCCAGCCCGGGCCTCCCCCACCGCAGAGGCCGCGCTCGGCCCGGCCCGGCCCGGCCACACATGCGGTGCCGCCTGCGGAGCGGGGGGCCGAGAACGACGGCGGGTGCGGAGCTACCAAGGCGCCGCACCTCCTGCTGTGATCATCCCACCGCTCCGTGACTCCAGCTTAATCGACTGGGGAGTTCAACTCTGCTCTCCAATATTATCATGAGTTTCTAAAGTTCAGTTAAAATAGTGCGTGTGCCCATCCATTCCCTCCTCCATGTGTTACACGACATGGATGTATTAAGATACAGTAAATCGTTTCCTCAAGAAATACAGGTCCAGCATTCATACAGACAGCACAAATAACAACTCAACAACAGTCTCAAACACGGTCAAACAGGCCTGTTTAGGCCTCATGAATAAAACAGTATTCCTGTTTTATCCTACGGTCCTGCTCAATGCTTTTTATCTGTATACCAAAGCTCCAATCACATTATTTCCATGCAACTCTCCTTCTTTGCTCCTGCATAAGAAGGACATGCTCTGATCACTTTTTCCTTTTGATCCTAGCAGATGCTGAGGTGCTGCCAAGTGGGAGAGGGTACCTTGTCTACCTGGGCATCACCAGCACTCTTTGACACAACTACTTGCTTTGGGGAATTCTTTCCCAATTAAGTTCCATCAACATGAGACAGATAAAATGCCGTGAACAGTAGTTCTTTGTTACTCTAATCCATTGGAACTGACATGGGGTGGGAAGTTCTTGCATAAGCAGTTTTGAGCAAAACTGTTTGCAGCTGCTCACAATCTGAAATTGTTTACTTAAAATTTCCCAGGTCTGCAGCCTGGGGATGGAGCCAGTGTGTCAACATTTTTCTAGTTGTTGCCAAGCAATGTCTGGATGAAAGGTTACATCCCAAATAATTGTTTATGCACAACAAATACTGGAGAGAGCTATAAGGAGTAATTTCAATCCAATCTACACAGCATGAATAGCCCCAGTTTTAAGTAGTATTTCCAACACATTTTCATAAACATATTTAATCAGCACTATAGACAAAACACAACCTGTTAGAATGTTCTGGTTATTACATTTTAGCTATTGGCCTACAGCCAGTATACTTCACTGGAGTTGTTAAAACCTGAATAAAGACTTTCCTTTAATTACAGAGCAGTTTCCATTTCTGAGCTGCTTACTCATTTCTTTCTACCACTGTAAGCTACTCTCCCAGTAGCAAAGCCTCATACTGATAGGACTGTATTCACCTGTCCTTGATGTCACAGCCTTGGAGCCACTTTTTCACTTTAGGGGCTCTGTAAAATCTCAGAAAGTCTCACTATGAGTGTGATCACTGTGCACTTCCCTGCAGCTGATGCATGTTCCCCACCAACCCAAAATGAGAGCTGAAGAAAAGAGATGTTCCTGAAAACATCTGAGACCTCTCTTCTCCTGTTGAGTGCACTCTGCTGCTCCTGGAAGGAATTCTAACTGAAGCTGCAGAAGTCTGGGTTGTTCATCTAAAGCTGTCTCTCATATACTGAATATGATGATTATGATGCCACACTATACACACACACACACACACACACATATATATAAATAAATATAGTGGCTGCCTGCTTTAGTGAAAAAAATTCACAAACCTTCAAGCATTACACATAAAAGGAATACCTTCCTCTTCCATCAGGGAGGTGACAAAGTATTCAGAAGCAGAAATAGGAATGCCTGTATATTAACAGCAGGTTAGAGGAGTGAAATCAAATAATTCTCTTTTGAAACAAAAGGAAAGTTTAAACTTGTTCTGTTCTACTTTGGCTTCTGTGACAGCCTTATCATCACACACTGCCTTTGCCCAACCATCAACCCAAGAGAAAAAATTTAACAATAGGCAATAGAGAAAATGGAATTGTATAGCCTGTGTGAGAGTGCTGGGGTTTCTGTAGCAAGATTTTGTCTAAAAACAACACTGGTAGCTGAATAACTCTCATCCTTAGCAATTTATGTATATTGGAACAGTGTGGTGTTCAATGTATGTCTTAAAGACTCCAACTCTGCAGTTGTTCTATGGAAACACACTGAAGCATGTTCAGATGCATACAAAATTCAGAATGGAAAGTGAACAATTCATTTCACCCTTGAAAAGGGATAATGAATTTCCACTGACTTTTACGATACATAAACGGCCAGATCAAGCACTCCATAATTACTACCAATATTAACAGCAACCTAGGTCTTGTACTTCAGGCAGAAATCTCTGTGATTAATCTCACACAGGCACAACAACTGCTGCCTTCAAAATCGTCAAGTACTCAGTTCCTAAATAGGTCAAGGTATTTCCAGTCCCCTAAAATTCAATTTTACCACTACTACCGAAAAAATAAAGCCTTTGTGATGATTATATATAATAAATTATTCTTCTCTGCTCCTTGAGGCTAATGGGACAGTTTGCTACATATAGTAGTTGCTAGCTAAATCATAAAACTCTAAAACAAACGGCAACAAAGGACTTACTTAATACTTTCACAAATCCTTTTCTTTAACAATTCAGTTGCATAGTTTTACTTCAGAGGAAGCTGGAGGCATTTCAGAACTGAGGAGAAGAGTGTTGCAACATAACTGGATGAACTTGATACTGGAAATTTGGTAGTACAAAATACCTAGTCATGCAGTGGGAAGTAAGAACTTTTGCTCTAAATCTGGGAGCTCATAATTTACTTGAAAAATATTAGTTGAGGAAAAGTGAAGTATTAGAAGTAAGAATTAACTGTAGAGGACACTGTTGGGAATTTACCTGGAATGCTATATAGAACTGTGCCCAACTAATGTCAAGAAAACATTATAATCCAGAAGTGTGAAAAAATAGTTGTCTGAAGGAATGGAGACACACCAAAAATGGTTGCAGAGGTTGTCTCAATTAGCCTAGGAGAGCAAAGCATGTCTGTAGTTTTCCATTTGTTAGCACATCGGAAGGTGATCATATCAGAAGAGTTACGTAACTTTGCTGCCTTAAATAGTGAACTGGACTTGATGACTTGGGTCATGCCTTTCAAACTTTTGTTTACATGCCTAAATCAGACATATTCATTATGAAAAATAATCAAGTATTTTATGCTATTGCATTAAAAAATGGTGATAATTTAAGATACCTGAACTATGAAAAGATTTGGAGAGTAGCATCAAAAGCAAGCAACCCTCCTCCAGATTGCTGTCTAATAAAAAAAATTACAACTACATACAAAACCAAGTAATTTATTTAGAAAACCTTGAACTATTCACATGTATATTCATAGAACAATCACAGTCAGAAAACTCGGCAATTTTTGGTATGAATTTCTGTGTAAACATATAAAGAAAAAAATATTTGATTACAAATAATTGTACTGTACAGTTTTGTGAAATTTTCCTTGCAGAAAAAATGCAGCTGGTGTGTAATATTATCTTGTTCTAATTTTCACTATTTCACCCCTATATAATGATTCAAAGCCAAGTGGCTGTCATGCTTAGATAAGCAACATGCCAGCAGGCAGAAAGGACTGCAAGAGCCCCACTGAGAGAATCTGTCAGCTTTTCTTTGACCTAAAAAGTTCTGGCTTGGTAGATGATAGGGATTTAATCTTGTATACAATTGTTCTACAGTAGATAAACAAAACTGAATTTAGTTAGATTAAACTTAAAAATCTTGTTCTTTAGATTCAGCTAAGTTTGTACTTAAACTATCTCTTCCTTCCTAATTCTTTCCCTCTTCATTTTCCTTCTTCCTTCTTCCCATAATTGTTTATCTATTCTGTGTTTCTTTCGCTATAAGAAGCATGGAATTTCTTCTAAGTTATAAGTTACAAAGTTTTAGGCTGCAAAAGAAACATCAAATTTAAAAAAGGATTGTATGATGGGCTTTAAGCTTATGTTATCTAAAGCAAAAACTTCTACAGTTGCTCCCTTTGTATTCTTTTGGTTTGAAATTACTGTCATTATCTATAATTAGTCCTGATTTTAGGAGGTTTAATATAAGAAAGGCCCTAGTTTTGTAATCATATTGCTGTGAGCAATTATCTGGTGAAAAATTAAATTACCAGGGCCATACAATAATCAATCCTCCCTGTAGTAGTGCATTGGAAATAGAATGACACATTTGTAGAATCTTGAATATTCTCTAGAGCGAAAAATGGAGACATAAAAATCATATATATCATATCATATCATCCAAATAATAATGTTTTGCTGTGTTGAAAATACTTACACAATATACAAATATGACTAAAAAGTAAAAACTCAATGAAAACTTTTACAGTTTATCGACAATTGCAAAATACAAGTTTACACAGGACTAACATACTTCCATTTACCCCAAACCATAATGGTCATTCAGATAATCTAGTACTGCTGAGGTGCTTGATAAAACATTAAAAACTTTTTTTTCTTGTTTTGAAGTGATGCGCTCCATCATGTACATTAAGTGGTGGTGAAAACACGTGAAAGGAGTTCCATGCTCAAGAGCAATGTCAACCCAGTCCTGGATGCACTGAAAAGGTGTCTCCTCATATCCTGCAAACATAGCTGGATTTGCCAAGAGTCCTCTAGCCACCATGACACCTTCAAATTGGAAATTAAAGCAGTAAGTTACATTCTAGTTTCAATTTTATGCTAAATCTTCCTGTAGATTTTGTACAACACCCCTTAGGACACCCACCCAAAGCTTACAGATAGTAGTGGGACAACAACGGGGATGAGTATTACAGCTGTATCAGAGAAATCCATTGAACAAGGCAAACCTCAGAATATCTACAACACCTACCAACACATTCCAGAAATTCTGAAACAAAACACAGGTCACAGAAGCATTTCTTCCCTTCTTTTGAAGCTGCAGCTAATTTGTTCTTTGTTCTTACTCGTTACACACATTTATTGCCTTTGTAACACAAAATTACGATGGAAAGAGACAAGAGGACCAATAATTTTCTGTGCAACTCAGTCTATTCACTGTCCTTCCTCCATTAAGAGCTCAATGGCTCAATTAAATACATTTTAGACTCTTGATCTGCATAAATCTTTCTGAACAAGTGTGTAGTGTATTTGCAACTCTATTCCAATACTGTCAGATAAACCCATTCTATTGTAATTTTTCTGTGATTAAGGGATTCTGGTTTTCTGCACTATCAAGATGCAATCTATCACACTCAAGCCTTTCTTAAAAAATAGGATGATCAAAAATGAAGAATTTCTTTTGTCATTGTCCATGACAGAAAAAACTGAATGTTTAATATTTTTGCTACTGAAGGTCAGCTGGTCTATGAGAACATTTTTTTTGTATTATGCATTTGCTTCCTGCTCTGTATTTGGGGAATGTTTAATATTTTTGCTACTGAAGGTCAGCTGGTCTATGAGAACATTTTTTTGTATTATATATTTGCTTCCTGCTCTGTATTTGGAGGGAAAGTCACTGTAAGCAGCAGGGCAGCTTGGTTCAATTTCTGTTGTAGCTATTAAACAGCAACAGTGTCAGCAGCAACCTGCCACTTGCACTGATCTCTTTCCTGTTTTTCTGCAGCTGGAAGACACAAAGTTTGTAGATACAGATTACCTTTTCAGAACATATATCAAATTTTCATGTCTTGAAACC
The DNA here is from genome assembly GCF_017590055.1 of Onychostruthus taczanowskii. NCBI lineage: Eukaryota > Metazoa > Chordata > Aves > Passeriformes > Passeridae > Onychostruthus > Onychostruthus taczanowskii. The sequence goes on along the minus strand of NW_024499573.1, from coordinate 4,528,245 downwards.
ACAGACAGTTGTAGGAATCTATTGTGACTTAATAACTGCAAAAATTCCCAAATTCTATGACTGAAATGAAAGTGCAATGTCTCACTGTGTCCTTGAAGTTAACCATCTGGCTTAACAATATACTCCCTTTTCCATGGTGTTCTTACTGTAGGAAATCTGCTCCCATGTGCAGGAAGTAGAGATTTCCAAGTGGAAGTTTACAGTTCTTTAAAATGATCAGCTCCATAAAAAGACAGAATGTCTGAAGGTCCCCCTGAACTCCACTACTGAGTGATGAGATAGCATAATTAATCACGGAGCTTTTGTAATTTGCCTCGGAAATGATTATTTGTGGCTTTGAATAGCAGTGCTCTAGTGTTCTGATGATCACCAGTGATTCTGCTTATGAGTTTTTTAAGGCATCTAAAATATCCTCTTTCATTTGTCTCCTCGAGGAGAGAAAGCACTCAAATCATGTCCTACTTACATGCAAAATAAATACCTTCAAACCTGGTAAGTTTACTTAGAGAATAGAGTATGTTTAATCTTACCATCTGCTTCTGTCAGGTGATGAACATTTTCAGCATCTTTTAAAGATTTAATGTCTCCATTAGCCACAATAGGTATAGACATGCTTTGTTTAATTATTTTAATTGCATCGTAATGTACAGGTTGATGCCTTTCTTCTATACTTCTCCCATGTACTGTAATCCATGAAACTCCAGCTGCTTCAGCTTTTTGACACAGGTCAACTGTTCTTTTTAAGTCCTCATGGATCCTAAAATTGCAAGGAATGAAAGCAGTAGGTAGTAAATTTCCTGGCCTATATAAAAAGCACTCCCCCATAAGGAGGAATTACCACAGATTTCCATAAATAACAGTAAAAAGACAATATTACAGTTGGGAAACAGTGTTTGATTTTTGGGGTGTTTTTAAGATATATGAGTTTAGTGTATGGAAACTGGTATTTAATTTAGCATTTCCCAATTATATCACATCTCTGTAATATACATGGTAAATTTTATAGAGACTGAGCAAGGGTACCCAAAAAATCTAAAATCAGCACCATGATTTTGCATATTTTGTGGGGAAAAAAAACATCTAATTTATAATAGTTCCCCTTTCCAGAAGGATTGGAAACTGAGTTGCAACTTAAATGACAAGTAACAAAAGGCACATAGGATATATGGTTAAATAATGGATCAAGAATGGTCATAGAATCATAGAATGGTTCAGTGTGGAAGCAACCTTAAAGACCACCCAGTTCCAATTCCCCTGCCATGGGGAAGTAGTGGATCTTCCACTAGACCAGGTTGCTCAGAGCTCATCCAACCCGACCGTACAAACTTCCAGGGATGGGCATCCACAACTTCTTTGGGAAACCTACTCCAGGGCTTTACCACCTCCACAGTAAAGAATTTCTTCCTAATATCTAATCTAAACCTGTCCTCTTTCAGTTTGAAGCCATTCCCCTTTGTCCTGTCACATCATGCCCTTGTACAAAGTCTGTCTCCATCTTTCTTGTGGACTCCCTTTAGGTACTGGAAGGCTGCTGTAAGGTCTCCCTGGAGCCTTCTCTTCTTTGGGCTGCACACAAAGCAATGAAAAACAAGACTACAGAAGTTTAGAAGCTGATGTAGGGAAGCAGAATGTATTCCTTACAGCAGCTGTGGGACCAGTTCTCAGTTTTATTACCCATACCCAACCATAACTGTGGTTCTGCTCTCTAACAGCTCACAAAGCAAATCCTTGTGATGATACAGACTGTGCATTGCTTTTCTCTTATAGAAGCCCTCATCTTTTACCTTGTACTTTCATGTTGTTTGGATTGCAAGAGAACTCTAGCTCACAGTATGTTATCTGGGTAAGTAGTCAAAGGCTGTGCTGGTTCTAAGTTTTCTATTACTTGCCCCAGACATTTGACTCAAAAAATCTCAGCAGCAAAAAATCTTCACATTTAAGGAAATTACTATAATGTGTGTATTGCATTAACAGAATTATAAATATTATTACTATTACACTAAATTCTTTAAGGGTAAAAAAAAAAGGATTCTTCCATGTACCACAAACAGCACTTAAGTTAGACCTACCTTATTTTAATAGATACTGAAAATTTAGGGTTGTCGATCTGACTCCGTACATGTCTCACCATATCTTTAACAAGCTCAGGTTTATTTATTAAGCAAGCACCGTAACCTTCTGAAATCGCCCATCTTTAAAAAGAAAAAGAACACTCATAGTCTACCTTTGAAGGAATGCAGATCAAAACCAGTTACATCCATCACTTTCTCTCCTTATGACCTTCAGAATGTGTGGTTAAGTGAACAGAGATAGTACTGGCTGTAGATCAATTATTTGTTTGCAGTTTGGTACAGATCCTGGTTCAGTCTCCATTGTGCTACCAGAACTTTGGACAAGTTCTAATCTCTTTAAGTTCAATTTTCTGTCCACAGAATGGACTCATAAGGAAAATAAATTAAAATTTAATCTACAGTGCATGCATAAAAGAAATAATTTGATGATTCCTCTTCCCCCTGTCATGGATTTCTTTTAAATAGATGACAACTTCATATTGAAAAGGAGGATTTTTTAAAGTGCAAGTAAGGATATTATTTTAGTGATATTCTGGTCTCACTATTTGACTGGCAAAAATAACCTGCCACTTAACAGCAGCAGTTTTTAAAATAATTTTCCTATAAAGGCACATAAAGTACACCAACTTTTGTTATTTTGAAACTAATTTGCACAAGAAACAAACAATTCAAATGTAAGCATATATTTTTGGCCTAAAAGAAATACACAGTTTGACATACTTAACTGTAGTTAGCTTAATAAAACCCCAATATTTCCATGCAGAAGCCCCAGATCTCTCAGAAAGGCTTTCTCAAATACTATAGTTTTAGGTCAAGAAATCCTAATTGGAATAGAGAAATTACATTTATTTGCACTGTAATATTATCTTTGACTTTCCTACATTTTTCAGGTCTTTATTTAGAAAAAGACTGCCTGACACACATGTAATAGATGGTTCTCAATTGAACCAATTAGGAAAATCTTACTACTCTGTTTCACTGTCAAGACAAAATCTTTATCAATTTATGTGAGAAGTACATCACTAATTCACTATACTTACAAATGTAATAAAAGATGGAAGAAATTGTTTTCACTACTTTATCTGTGTAATTTTATTTTAAAGGCTATCCTTCACTTGCAGCAAGTCTGAGGCATCACGGACTTGCCTCATTATTCTGGAAATTGCTACATCATTATTCAAAACACTCTGCAAATTATTTGCAGCAAGCTCTTTTTGGTAGTGCACATTTAACAGTTGTTGAGAAGGGATGGACATTTCTGAGCCAACACTCAGTATCTCAGAAATTAAAAAAGGCAAGTTGGCAAATACATATAGTTTTCCCAGTCTCACCATGGTGACAGGCAGCTGGGAGCACTCAGAACAGCACCCTACCACATAGACATTTCTGACAGGTTAAAAAGTTCTTACTCTCTTGAAATCTATTTTTAGGTTAAGATAGAAATTATGATGAAAAGGAAGACCAGCATTCTTTAGTCTCTTAATTATTTCCCCATATTTACCCAGCTTGTTCAAAACTTTACCTCTGAGGACAGCCACAGTTTAGGTCTATTCCATCTGCAAAAGGACAGATGATCCGGGCAGCATCACACAAAACCTGTGCTTCTTTAGCAGCAAACTGAACAATCAGTGGGTGATCACCTATGCCAATGAAAAGATATTTAGAGATTTAAAAATTCCCAGAAAATAAAAAGAACGAGTTCTAAATTTTGAATGCTATTTTTGTATATTGTACAGCTGTCTGACCATGGTCCTGGCAACCAAGTATGGGTGACCCTGCATGAGCAGGGTGGCTGGACAACATGACCTACAGAGGTCCTTCCAAGCTCATCTGTTTGTGATTCTGTAAGCCCTCAGTCACAAATAAACAAAAATAGCTGGCCAGGGGTTACTTACTAAGTGAGTGTGTCTATTAACAGAGGTGGAAATTCAGACAAATATAGGTGTACTACACAATTGCTGGCTTAACATACACTTTCTGAATGACACTGAATGACAGTTGCTAATCTTCCACAAAGACCATCCACGAAACCAGGCATTCTAATTTTCAGCAGCCTTCATGCTTGTACATGTCTGCATGCTGCCCCTTTGCTGTGCTGTCTTGCCAGGTCTGAAACTTGCTTACAGAACAATCCTTCAGGAAGGAACTAAAACACCCACAAGCTTTGCCCTTCCTCATCCCAGCCCATCATTTTCCCTTTCTGTGCCAACATGGCTGGTTTTTGTCCACAATGTGACACGCAGAACTGGAATGAGCACACGTGTGCAGAAGCAGCTCTAGCAGCTTTGTCTCTAGCGAGAAACCAAAGTGCCAGTGCTCCTCAGCTTGGGTCTGCTGAACTACTTGTGATTTACTAAGCCCCTGCAGAGAGCCAGATGGTCATTTGGAACATGAGTTCCTCTTTTACAGCTACTGCATTACATTAAAGGCATCTCAGATATCTCAAGCAGTCTCAGCACTCACTTTCCATATAAACAATTGCTGTAGTTAAGAAGAAGCAGCATGATATCTGAGCACTGATGGAAAGAGATGAGCCAACAAATGCACAAAACAAGTGCACTTCTTGTACCGAAGAGACCACAAGTGCTTTCTGAATGTCTTTCTGTTTTAGAGGAAAGTGGTTATTGAAATGCTGGAGATAAAGTAAGAAAGGTCATGACTACCCTCTCAATCAAGCTGAGACACTTCTAGAAGTTACCTAAAAATCCAGCAAGCAAAAAAAAAATTGCATGCATATTTTCAAAAATGTCCTCTTAATACAGTGCTCTAGCTGAAGAGATTTACATTGTTACACCTAATATTTTAGAATAAGCCCACATGCCTAGTTTCTCTTTGTTGAGCATTAAGTAATAAAAATACTGAGTCTAGCCACATAAAATTTTTTAGCAGCAGCCACAAAGAACACCTACCTCTGAGAAATACACAACAAGGAAACATTAATGCAGCAGAAATGTAAAATATCAATTGCAAACCTACCCCACTAATTAGAAGACAAAATCCCCAAACAGCCAGCAAGTTAAACACAAAACCACACAAAATATAAATGCCAATAATGTAAATACTATAATCTGGTCAAAGCACGAGGCAGAGTGTTTCACAGGCCTGTGAAATTAAGGACAGCATAAAACATCTGAGTAGGAAAAAGATGTTGTTTACAACACTGAAACATTTCATCTCCTCTTTCCCTGTCCCATCACCCCCCAGAATACACTCCATATCTGAGCTGCAGAACTTCAATGCCACCATACTTTGTGTAGATCAGAAGTGTAAGTAAAGTCAAGGGGGGCAAACTAGTAACTGTGGAGCTTTGAGCCATATATATTTGAGTCAGTTATGTTCTTACTCATTTATTTTTACATACAATGAGTTAACCATGGATTTTTTGAAGTCGCATTCCACTCATAAGAGCCTACCTGTGCTTTCCAATGTGAATTTTCTCTGTAATTTCTCTGTTCAAATTGAATAATGCACCATAATACACAGCCAACACTAAAGCAGTGAAGTACACTTTCCCTATTACATATACACTTACGAAACCACAAATTCTGAGCAGACTGAATCATCCCAATTCATAGACCCTACACTGATCTTACTGGCCTGTTAGAGGTGCTTTTCGTTCCTCCAGCTGCAGCTATGCTCATATATTCCTTGTCACTGTTCTGCTGCAGCCACTTCATGCCAACAGATCTCTATCATTCTTATCACCTCTTCCCACATACTTCAGATCTCTTTATAGCCATGACACTGTACAAGTCCTCATACTTCTTTTTATAGCTGTTCTGGTTATGTTTCTGTGCCATGCCTGAAGCCTTGCTTCTCCCCCTCAACTCCAGCCATGCTTAAACCTCCTTCTGTGTCTCTTTTGTGCTTTCTTGCGCTCATACCTCGAGTCATCCACCAACAGCCCCTTCCACCTTCCAGTCTGGCTAATATGAAACCCTTCTTCTTTTGTCAGTCCTTGACTCCACTGTATCAATGGCTGGTCTATTACTTTTTTCACCTTCAGTAACACTCTTATTTTTGCTAGAGACTAGAAAATTTTCCTGGATGAGTTAAATGTTTGTCTCTGAAACACACACGAAACAATTGCTAGAAAAAGAATCTTACTGCTGTCTTGTACCTGGCCTAACTGTGATGGATGGAGTTACTTGTCAAATTTATTTGAAGTTCATTTATAATAGCCAGTGTGGTGCTGCATTTTGGATTTTGTGATAAAGCCAGTGTTGATAATTCACAAAACAATTGTTTTGGCTGTTGTTGCAAAGTACATGCACAGTGTCAAAACTTCCTGGTTTTTTCACTTTCCTTCGCCCTACCCCCAAAAAACAGACTGGGGTGGGCAAGAAGTTTGCAGCAGACAAAGCTATGACAAAGCTGACACAAACAGAAACAAGGAGTATTCCATACTGTATAACAAGTATATCAAGCTCAGCAAGGAAACTGGAATGACAGTGAAAGAAAAAGGTGGATTGGGACATGGAATTTTTGTTCCAGAGCAGCTACTGCTTGGAGAGTGGCTTGGCTTTAGTGTGCCAGTAGGAAGAGAATGCCTTTGCTTGTTTGTTTCTTTCCTTTACATATTAAGCAGCCTTTATTTTGACAAATGAATTTTTCTTTCATTTGCTCTTGCTATTCTCCCCCTGTGCTGCTGGGAGAATGAAGGAGGAATGAGTGAGCAACTATGTGTGGTCAGCCCCCACAGATATAAATCACTTTGGAGGCCTTGATTTCAGGTGGAGACAAGGTTTTCCACTATTTCATTTCACCCACTATCACGGGACTGTGCTTACTCTCACTTAGACTATTTGTGTTTTTATAATCAGATTACCAAAATTATTAACAGATGTCAAGGTCTGTAACCCACTTCATTCACCTGGTCAATTCACCTGGCTTACGACCACATAAAACATTCTGATGAGGCAATGGCTTATTAAAAATAATACCTTTGTTTGTTGTGAATTCGCTGTCTCTGGCTTTTGCAGATCTCACAAAATCAGCTGCCACTATCATTGGTGTGTAACACAAATCACAGCTGTACTTCCTAACCAAGGTTCTGAAAGCCAACCTGCAGACACATGAAGATTAAGAGGTAAATAGTTAAGGCATTTTTTCTGATTAACTACCCTAAAATGCTGTTCTAACATGCAGTATTGTGGGAATGTTTGAGTATTATATTTGTAGGTCTGTGATGAAAATATGTAAAATAAAACATGTCCTACATCTATCTGTGTCTTAAATAAAAGAGAAGGTAATCACCCATTTTTAGTCATGATAAATTTGAGAAACAAGTTTCTAAACAGAGAAAATGACAGAGTTGACACGACAGTTACTTACTTTGAATAGCGGACCATAGGAGCACATATTTTTACAACTTGCCCAGAATGAAACAAATCCATGGGATCTTTTAGTTGGCATTCTTTAGTTTCTCTGATGTCATCAATCATGCATAATTAACAGTCCTTTCGGCATCTGGAAAAACAAACAGCGTCTGAAACGTCCGTCATTCAGCTATTTTTCACAGGCTATGCTGCAGAGCAGCACAGTTTACACAGCACTTCGTTCTGGTGAAGCGGCCGGCCAGAGGCTGCTCCCCCGCAGGGTGCCGGGGACGGCTCGCTGGGGACAGCCCTCCCGGCACGGCCCCTCACAGCACGGCTCCTCACGGCACGGCTCCCCCCGGCACAGCCCCTCACAGCACGGCTCCCCCCGGCACAGCCTGCCCCTACACAGCCCCTCACGGCACAGCTCCTCACAGCACGGCTCCCCCCAGCACAGCCTGCCTCTCACAGCACGGCTCCCCCCGGCACAGCCTGCCCCTGCACAGCCCCTCACGGCACGGCTCCCCCCAGCACAGCCCCTCACGGCACAGCTCCCCCCGGCACAGCTCCCCCATGCACAGACCATTCGGGCACGGCTCCCCCCGGCACGGCCTGCCCCTCACGGCACAGCTATCCCCTGCACAGCCCATTTGGGCACGGTTCCTCCTTCACGGCCCCTCACGGCACAGCTATCCCCTGCACAGCCCATTTGGGCACGGTTCCTCCTTCACGGCCCCTCACGGCCCAGCTCCACCCAGCACAACTCCTTCGGGCACGGCCCGGGCCGCGCTCGCTCCCGGCGGCCCCGCTCACCACGTGCCGCCGCCGCCGCCCGCTCCGTCGCGCGCCTTCGCCATCATCGCCGCGCGCCGCGTCCGGGAGTGACGCGCGGGCTCCGGCACCGCCAGCATGGAGGAGGCGGGGGCCGCCCCCGCCCCGGCGCTCGCCGAGCTGCGGGCGGACGGTGAGGCACGGCCGCGGGCTCGGGGGGCAGCGCCGGGCACA